>NC_057795.1:623569391-623572852 GCF_018294505.1 Triticum aestivum
GTTGACCCGCTGACGTCGTGCTGACGTCATGCTGGCGCAGTATATAATTTCTGGATTTAATTAAATCAGGAAATTCCAGAAATTGATTTAAACTTCAAAAATTCATATCAATTCAACCGTAGCTCAGATTTAAATAATTTATATATGAAAAATTATCAGAAAAATGCAACCTTTCCATCTGTACTAGTTTCATGCATGAAAAACCAACCTATACATGCTGAATATGGGAAAACACATTATGGCATATATAAGAGACCTAATTTAGAAATGCATTTGAACCTTTGGTTCAAATGGACTTCAAACCAATTGAACACTAGTTGCATTAGCTCAACAGCATCACATCTACATGCCATGTTCATGCATCATATTGTTGCATATGATTGTGTATTGATTGCCGGCACCGTTCCTTCTCGATAGGTCCTGCTCCGGAGACGTTCCAGAGTACCTGTCTGTGAAGCAGTGCCTCCCTTGTTGATTTACCAGGCAAGCAAACCCCCCCTTGTTCATTTCGATAAAACCCTACTCTCTCGCTCCTGCTCTCAGATATTGCATTAGGACAACAATGCTTCATCTGCTACTTTGTGCTGCGGTAGTTGAACCCATTCCTCTGCATGACCTGTCATTGCCACAGTAAATAGTTGAAACCCAGTAGCATGTGTAGGAGTTGATTGAAGCCACTGATGTGTTCCTACCATGCTATGCCTGCTATTGCTTAGAGTTGTGTCAGTTCTGATTCATTGGGAATGAATTGGAGTGTCACGATATGTTCTGATGCTAAGAGTTAAGTGTGTGAACACGATTTGGTAAAGGTAGCGGTGAGAGGCCATGTAGGAGTACATGGTGGGTTGTCTCGCTGGAACCGTCCTTAAGCACTGAGTTCTATGTATGTTGTCCAATGACTCGATACTACCACACATTCGGATCCTTAATTGACTCTCTCGGCTTATTAACCAACTTGATCTCTGTCCAGGAGTCGCAACTAGTTTCTGGTGTTTGTAGGTAGTGCTATTTTTCTACCAAGTGGCACCCGGCAGGGTGGGCTTGGGACAGACTAGGCACAAGTGGCCCGGTGTACCGAGTGGCACCCGGTTGGTGGGCTCGGGAACCCTGTACACATCGTTTGGGGCCGTAAGCGACACCCCGGCCGGATCTCCTTGCGGATGGAACCCGAATAGGTGATAAACCTGGACTAGAGTCTTGTGTGGTTAGTCAGGTCGTGGCCGACACCCTCGCCAGGCTTCCGCTTGAAGGTTGCCGAGATACATGACGTGTACATGGCGGTAAGTGGCGAGAGCGTGTGTGAAGAAGTACACCCCTGCAGGGTTAACATGATCTATTCGAATAGCCGGGTCCGCGGTTATGGACTTCTTGGATGCTTACATGGTACATAGACAACTTGAAGTGGATACTATAAAATGCTCAAGACAAGTGTGAGTGCTATGGATGGCCTTCTCGTAGGGAGACGGGGATGAATCCATAGTAGTGTATTGTGTGGTGATTAGTGGACTCGTGTACGTTGTTTCACCTCCAGAGTTTCTGGTAGTCGTAGAACAGGATAGCCACAGAGTCAAAGCTGGCTTGCTGCAACTAAACCCCACATTACCTCTTGATACCAATGCATGTACGATAGGATCTGATGTAAGTCTTGCTGAGTACCTTCGTACTCATGTTGCTTTATTTATGTTTTTGCAGCTGAGACTTCGGTCTTACTAGTGTTCTCGTGGACTTCGACTAGTAGCTAGTACCTCAGCTACGATCTTGATCGGACGTTGTAGATAGTCAGGCGTTCAGCCTTTTTCATTTATAGATGTCTGTACTCAGACATGTAATGCTTCCGCTTGTTGCTTGATTGCTCTGACTGTTGGGTCATGTGACCCCTGTTTGTAATAATGCTGTGACGGCTCTTCTGAGCCTTTATCTATATAATTGTTGAGTTATGCTGTGATGCCATGTTGTACAGCACATACTTGCATGTTATGCGTACGTGTAATGTGTAGTGCTATGTGTGGGATCTGACTATCTAGTTGTTTATCTTTAGTAGCCTCTCTTACCGGGAAATGTCTCCTAGTGTTACCGCTGAGCCATGGTAGCTTGCTACTGCTCTGGAACACTTAGGCTGGCTGGCATGTGTCCTTCTTCGTTCCTGTGTCTGTCCCTTCGGGGAAATGTCACGCTTTGAGTACCGGAGTCCTGTTAGCCCGCTACAGCCCGGTTTACCGGAGTCCTGCTAGCCCAGTGCTACAGCCCGGACCCACTTGCTGATGACCGACACGTTCGAAGCTGGGTCATGGATGCCTATCCCTGTAAGTCTGTGCCACTTTGGGTTTACGACTAGTCATGTCAGCCCGGGCTCCTTATCATATGGATGCTAGCGACACTATCATATACGTGAGCCAAAAGGCGCAAACGGTCCCGGGAAAAGGTAAGACGACACCCGTGGGGATACCGTGCGTGAGGCCGCAAAGTGATATGAGGTGTTACCGGCTAGATCGATGTGACATCGAGTCGGGGTCCTGACATTGGGGCCGCCAGATATTTGAATCCCAAACGTGGAAGCGCGAACTTATATTGTCATCGTCCTTTTTTTGGGGGGGAGGGGGGTGGGTGGCTGGGTGCTACGCGTCCGTCCGACACACGCGACCACCCCGACAGGACTCGCTTCGGTGCCTTAAGGCACCTGCCTTTGTGCCCATGACATGTGGGCCCAACAGGTGGCTGGCCCACATGTCAGTCACCCAAGGGATGTTGCCTTTAAGGCACCGAAGCAGCGTCCACCCCGACACGACCTTGGTCTGCCTGGTGCGCCTACATTTGAGAATGCAAATGAATCTTATTTCATTTGCAAACGAATCTGTATGTATTACCATGCCCGTGTTTTCCTTGCAATAATTAGTCATTCGAAACGAGATACTCCATCCGTTCACTTTTGTAAGTCGTTTCACACAACTTAAAATGAATTGATTTGCACATTGTCTGAAATGTCTTCAAGGTCTTATAAAAGTGAACATAGGGAGTACTATAAATTAATTAATGAGGAGTTATTTGAAAAAAAAACGAAACGGTACCCACGCTAACGTGGATTAGAGTGTGTCACATAATTAGTTATTTGAATTAGAGTGTGTGTCACGTAGTTAGTTATTTGAATTAGAGTGTGTGTCACATAGCGATCTCCAATTCTAACGTGGATTTCGCATTTGTATCCATGCTTCTTTTTTAATACAAATTCATATGTATATGATGAACACCATGGGAGTGAGAAAACTTTTGGATGGATTCAAACATATGACCTACAAATTAGCACAGCAAATTGAGCCAATGTCAACTTTTCGAAACTTAGTATGGCACGAATTCGAAATAATTACCCGTATGCCTGGTCCTTGGTTCAAATCTTACAATGTACATCAAATTGAAACATCGATATTAAGTCTCGTACTATGTACATTCAAATGTTGTTTTTAGTC
>NC_057795.1:623572985-623589097 GCF_018294505.1 Triticum aestivum
CCTAACCACCTTAGCAACTATCGGTTTCCAACACACGTTCATTCTTTCTCTCCATGTTTCGATCTCTAAGTCTCTCAACTACACAACCCCTTTTTCCACTCCTGTTACCAAATGTGTTTACCTCACACACCCGCCATTGCACCCCATGCCGAGCTCTCTCTCTCTACCCTCTCCCTCTCACCCTCTCGTGCTAAATACATGCATTGCCTATCTAGCCCCCCCAACCTCTCGTGCGCACGAACGCACATTGTATATCTAGGTCACTCCATCGAGACTGTCTCACTCTTTCTTCCGCACGGCGGGCCACACTCTCTCAATCTCACTCTCTTTATCTGAGTCTTGTTTAACCTCGTTTTCTTTCACACACAAATGATATATCTCCCTGTTCGGGCCTCGATCGACACACTCTATACTCTCTCACGCAGATTGTCTATCTAGGTCAGTCCATCCAAGCCGCCGCCACTCTTTCGACCTCATGGTGGGCCACGCTCACTCAATCTCTCTCTCTCTCTCTCTCTCTCTCTCTCTATGTGTGTGTGTGTGTGTGTGGATTTACCTCGCTCTTTCTCGGACAAAAATGATATATCACCATGTTTGAGCCCAATTCGACCTATTCACATTGTATACTCTCTCACGCACATCGTCTATCAAGGTCACTCTCTCCAACCCGTCTCACTCTTTCGATTGCACGGCGACCCTATGTGATCGGTTGACCTTGCTTCCTCCCACACATAAAATATATCTACACGTCTATGACTGGATCATCTCTCAAGCTCTATCTTACAGCCCTCACCCTTACCAAAAGCTCAATCGGACAATATCTCTCCAGAGCATATATATTTGTTCAATGAATGTCGGACCACACTCACTTTGTCTCTCTATCTATATGTCTCCCGATTGACCTCGCTTTCTCATACCATATCTTTCCACGTGTTGAAGCTACTACCTCTCCATCCCTCGCAAAGCCGGAGCTATTTACATTGCGAGGGGCACTCCAACCTTGGATTAATTTGTGTAGGCATTTATTCCGGTCGGTTTAGATTATATTTTCGTAGCATTTGGCCCACAACTACTCCAAACGCCATTGCAACCCACGCAACTCCCCTAGTTGATTTCCCTCTGGCTCGGTCATCGCTCTCTCACACGTCCTTTCTCACCTTCAACGTCGCACCATGGTATTATTGAAAAAACTATGTTATTCTCTTTAATTATTATAAATAAGCTACAAAACTACACACCGATAGTCCACTTGGAATGGAACAAATTTCAACCCACAAATTAAAGTGCTACAAACTACACACCAAGGGGCCCACATGTCATGAAACAAATTTGGACCCATATACAAAATAAAAAATAAAGGATGAGGAACGAACATGCCACTCGGCCTTCAAGCCGCACGTTAATAGGCAACAAACGTAGAATAGCAATGTTTGTTGTACCCCCTTTGTTCACATAATGTTTTTATATTACCACAGCCTAATTAATGGATAACATGTAATATTATTTTTAGTACTATTCTCCTTCACTTACTGGTGGGTTCCATGTGTTCTCTCTCTCTCCTCCCCTTCTGCGTTTAGATGCACGGGCAAACAGGAAGAACTCGCGGGCGATGTTGCCGTTGACCATATCTGGACGCGTTCACAACTCACAAGTCACGGCAACAGTTTCACGTACTAGCAGCACTAGTCAGTGTGTACGTGCAATGCATGTTAATTTGGAAGTATATTAAGTGCATGTAGATATTAACTATACTAGGATATTATTTGTGTGTTGTCATGTGATTAGCACTATTTTTGGCATGAAATTAACTGCACGCTAAACATGTTGAGAGCTCGATATTGAAGCAGTCTAGGTCGTTAGATGACAAGGAATACATGTGGCTTGATGACGTTTTATATTTAATTTGATACAGCTCTAGCAGAACATTCAATCGATCAAACCATTCATTTCGTTCAGTCTGACTCCGACTTTAAATTATGCACGATCAATTTAAAATAAACGGAAATGATAAACGTTCGGATTTTAAGCATGGCAATCCGAACGTTTTTCATGGCAAATTTAGATTACGCAGCGGCGGCAGGGGCGTCTCGCGGCGGGAAGCGGCTCCTCTGTCGTGCTCTGTGTGTCGTCGGGCCACTGACCGACAGCGACGGCGGCGTCTTGCGCCGTTGTTGGCGTACTCTTGGATGTTGGCCTAGCTTCAAGGAAGGCCAAAATGTTCTGGACTCTGGAGCGAGTCAACTGGCGGGAGGAGGCGACTAACGTTGGTGCAAGGAAGCTGTCGACGGTGGCCATCCATGCCGCTGAGGGGGGCACTGGCACCCGCGTGGAGACGTTCGTGTGCATGGACACCGGCAAGGGCGCGCACGTCAGTGCATGCGCAGGTGCATGCGCTGGCAGGTGCACGGGCACCGGCACGGGCGTGCGCGTCAGTGCACGCGCAGGCGCATGCGCTGGCAGGTGCACGGGCACGTGAAAATCGGCGGGGACCTCATGGAACCCTGTGGCATCAAGCTCGACGACAATGTGCAGCTCCCAGCCCATCAATGCCACGGGGATGGGCGCTGGCGCAGTCAGGGCGACGAGAGCCGGAACGGGAGCAGGGACAGGCGCGGCGTCTTCCTGCAAGGCCAGTTCAAGCTCGTCCCAAAGCGCCTTATGTTCTTGAGACTCCGGCTGGGTGTCTTCCTCATGAAACGGGAACACTAACGGTAGACCATCGTGATGCGGCATGGCATACGTTTAGGTCAGGCTAGTTGGAGGTAGACAACAGGAGAATCGGAGAGGAAGAGAGAGGATTGTAGAGATACCGGATAGTGCGGGGTTGATTTCAGACTGTGGTGCCGGCGATATTAAAAGTGGGAGCACTTGGGACGACGGTGGGCGGTGGAGCCTGGTCAAAGAACTCGCCTCCCGGTGAGTCTGCACAGCGGTCTGCTCGCACGCCTCCCTGACAGTCGGCGCAGCGGTCTACTCGCATGCCTCCCGTCGACTCACACGGTTGCTGGGACGGCACCTGCCGATGAGAAGCGGGGACTCGTGGCGGCACGTAAACGCCCACGGTTTCAATAGTGAAAGTGTTCACCTTAACGTGACAGGTCTTTTCCCTCAAAAAAACGTGACAGGTCTTTGTTCCAAAATACCTTGGCTCTTCATTTGTGCAACTTGTCATAAGCAGCTTGTCTCGAATTGAAGAAAAAACTTACGAAGTAATATTTGTGCCATATCACGTGACCATGCTCAGTTTCAAGAATTTATGCTCCCTTTCGGATTTTCTGCAATTTAAGACCCAGGATTCGAAACAATATCATTACATGTATCATGCAATAAATTTTCAAGCCATACATCTGTCCTGTTGTATTTCTTAAGAAAGGATTTGGTCAAACATTTTGCTTAGTTAAACCTCCTTTCCAGTTTATAGGGCTCAATTCAAAAATCTCACCAACCAAGGTAGATGGTGAGTGGTGGAACAATTGTTGTAGTTTGCAAAACCACTCAATTAATGCGCTTGTTTTCCTCAAAAATTGTGTTTACGAATGCATTAATTGCAATGCATGCATGCATAAAGTACATGCATTGGTCAATTTTCTCTTAATACTTGCATGTAATGATTTATTGCACCTTGAAATATGAACATGTGATGGGGAACAACCAAATTGAGACTTATAAAATGGGAAAACTAAAATTTTGAGATAAGCCCTATAAACCGGAAAGGATAATCCCTCTGTACTAGTGCATTGCCTAATATATTAACTCAAGTACTAGGCACGGACAAAAAAAGTACTAGGCACAAAAAACGGGCTCAATTCTGTGCTCATCCTGGTGTAGTAGTAGTAGTACTACGCAATGCAGTTGACGGGTGACATTGACGAGGGGCGACCGAGGGAATTGAACCATGCTCGGCACGGTAGGTAATGTTGTCTAGTTACTAAAGCATCCCTCCGTTGTTCCTTGGTAGTCATTATGGATCGGGGACATGAGGGGAATTTCCTAGGGCTGGAATTCTGCCCGCCAGATACTTCGACTTGAAACGCTGAGGCTCGACTGGTTGGGGTTGCCTAATGTGCGTACCACGCACGCCGCCGAAGGACACGAGCCCGTTTTTTTAGGATCAACACCAGCCAAGGTCTGGCTGGTACGCCGTTGGGTCCTACCATTTGAGAATACGAAAGTAAGCTTTTAAATTGCCGAACGAATCTATGTGTATTACAATACCCGTATTTTCCTTGCAAATACTAATCTCAACGTGGTAATTGATTTATGACGAGCCGTTGAATTAGAGTGAATTTGTGATATAGTGATCTCAACGTGGATTTCACATTTCATGGTATCCCTAGTAAGTTTTCCAATGCAAATTCAAATTTAAAATATGAAAAATATGGAGGTGAGAAAACTTTGTATGTATCAAGCATATGACCACACACACACACACAGAGAGACACACACGCACGAACACGACAACAATCCAATAAGTATAGTGCATCAATTTTTCCAACCCATGCATGTATGACACGAGTTCAAAAATACTCCTTCTATTCCTAAATATTAGTCTTTTAGAGAGTTTAATAAGTGACTACATACGGAGCAAAATGAGTGAACCTAGACTCTAAAATATGTCTATATACATCCGTATGTGCCAGTCCATTTGAAGCCTCTAAAAAGACTAATATTTAGGAACGAATGGAGTAAAATGTAAGACATCCATGGTCCTCAGTTAAATATTTAAAATGAACATGAAACTGAAACATGAATATTATGTCTAGTACTACAGTACATGCAAATGTTGTGTTTAGGCGGAGCTATGATTGTCGGGGGTCAACCCCTCGACCTTACATAAAACTGTGGAGCTCTGTTTAGGGTTGTTTAGATTATATTTGTTCCCACCCTCCCAACCACCGATTGGTTGTGCATCGCCCACCCCTCCTCCCCGGGACAATATCATGTGCCCCCATACCTTACATGCTATATGCCGATACGAGTTGCTTGGAGCTTGTAGATCTGAGATATAGCAGCTCACATGATGTGTCTTAAAAAATTTTGCACGAAACCTTGATGAGTTTGAGAATTTCACACAATTTGTACAAAAACTACTTAGATGCCCTTTGATCCCATATCTAACGACCTCGAAGCTCGTATCACCGTAGCATCTAAGATGAAGGAGGACATCATATTCTCCTGTATGTAAGAATATCATGTGCCACCACACCTTAGATGCTTTGGTGATACAAGCTCTTCGGAGGCGTTGGATTTGTGACCCAACACCTCCTCGGTGGTTCGAATGGTTTTTTGCAGAAAAGCCCCAAAAGAGTTCGGCCACTGCTTACAAGCACAAAGACTGCTCAGATGCCATTGGATCTCAAATCAAACAACCTCCAAGCTCGTATCACCGTAGCATCCAAGCTGCGATAGCACCTTATGTTTTCTCGCACGGGAGAGTATGAGGTGCTCCCGCACCGTAGATTCTATGGTGATACGAGTTCACTGAGATCTAACAGCCCACAGTAGGACATTTGAATGTTTTTGCAATATACGGCTGACAGAGTTTGGGAAATGCGCAGAAAGTACAAGTACTATGCATGTGCCATCTGATCACTGATCATACGACCTAGATGCTCATATCACCGTAGCGGGTAATTAAGCTACGGGGAGCACCTAATATTAGCACCGGGGAGCCGTTGGATTGAAGATGCAGCGGCACACACGAGGCCTGAATGTTTTATTTGCAAAAAAAACTTTGGAGAGTTTGGAAATTGCACATAATTACAAAGACTACTCCCAAGCCATTGGATCGCACTTCCAACGGTGTAAAAACTCGTATCACCATAGTATCTAAGTTGCGGGGTGGATGTGATATTCTATGCCGCTGTCATTTTTGTTCGTAAACTTGCAAAATACGTGTAACTCATGCCGTTACTTGTCTAACCGCGCAAAGTGTTTGTTCAAAAAAAACATCCTACACTGAAATATCGGAACAACACACTGGGGTCCCACTTGTCATTAATCAAATTTGGACCTAAAAATAACAAATCTGAAAGACGAGATTCGAACTGGCAACCTGGACTACAAAGCGTAAGTCGATAGCCTAAAAAAACGAATGGTTGTTGGCTTTGTCCCATAACTTGATTTTATACAGTACTTGCGTTGAGTAGAATAGAGGGAGTGCCTCGTCAACGCGTGCATGACCGTTGTCTCACTTACGGGTGGTCCCAGGTCTGCGATCTCAATCTCTCTTCTCTCCATCGTCTAACGTTTGCACGGGCACACATGAAGAGCGGCGCTAGCTTGCCGTGGTGTTATTACAACTAAAAAACGCTTCGAAAATAGAAGAATCGCCTAGAACAAGAGACGTTGCGGCTGGTCGAGACGGAGCTAACCGTGCCATGTTTGCATGATGAAGTTGTGTGGCTAGTGGGGTGTTTTCGACCGACTGGCTGGGTCCTGAGGTCGAACCATAGGTACTACGTCTGATACAGTATATTTTTACACGCACATTTTTCCTCTGTGCCGAGACGTGGCACACCCTACCGCGCGGTTTCAGGGTCCTCCCGGGTGGTGCACGCATATATTCTTCCTGACGTGGGACGCCCTACCGCACGTTTTCTGGGTCCTCCTCAGTCGTAGCGCCGAAGCAAGTAAATGAGTCGTCAAATCATGAAAGACCACCTTTCCCGTCGAGTACATCAGTGAAGCACGGTGGCTAGCTAGTTGGGCTAGTTTGACTGATTAGCTAGGCCGACGCCACATTTGTTTTTCCACCCTTTTTTAATCTACTTGCCGACATGTAAATTTAAATATCCACCGCGGCGTTGCTCTGGTGTTTGGGCGCGGCAGGATTTTAAATTTTTTGATTAACGGGAGCAGGCACGGCATGATTTTAAAATTTTTGATTGACGGGAGCAGGCGCGGTAGCAATTAGTCACGATGACTCCGCCTGTAAAAACCCACTGCTCCCTGATGTGAGAAGTCGTCGACTGGTGTTTTACCGTGGTGAAAACCAGAAGATTCCCCGCTCCTCGGCTGGCTCCCTCCGCCTTCCCGTAGATTGCATTGCCTTTCAACCGTTTCGCCCCCTTTGCTTCCTCTCCCCATTGCTTCTACCTGGTGCCATGGTGGCGCAGCAGATCATGGAGTCCGAGGTGAGGCACCTGACACAGGAGCTCCATGCCAAGGATGCAGAGCTCAGGGCCAAGGACGTGGAGCTCCGTGAGCAAAAGGAGGAGAGGAGTGCCATGCTTGTCCATTATGTGCGGGAGTTCACGGAGCTTCAAAAGCGGAAGGCGTCCACCACAAAGATGCTCGAGGCATCGGCGGCGTTGCTGCAGAAAGCGGGAGATACGATAGGCCGTCAGGGAAGCCGGATGGAGCACGAGCGGGCCGATCGTGATGAGGTCCAGGATCGCGTCAGCCACTTGGTGAACCAAGTTTCCACGCACGTGTTGCGTCTGCGTGATGCCCACCATCGTGCCAGCGCGACGATGCCGGCCGTCGGGCTAAACCCGTTCGACCACCCGGTCGACTTCAATGAGTTGCGGCTTCCTGACCTGGTCTCCTTCTTCACCTATATCTTTGAGGAGCTGAGCCATCTCCGCGCGATGGTGGGGGCTGAGCTGGACAAGGAGGGGCTGCGCGATGCCGTCGCCGTTGTCGGGCGAATCCTTTCAGGGCTCCGTCACCGGAATCCATAAGTTCCATTGGACGCCGTCTTTGACGAGATGGCTCCCGTCGACCGGGAGCGGGCACTGCGGGCGGTTGCACCCTGCATCACCAACGTCGTGCGCCTAGAGAAGTAGAGGGACTTCGGTGGTGTTCAGGCGCCCTCTGCATGGGCATGTCCATGTCTCGGCGCAACATGACCGTTGGATCAAACTCAGACGGTGCAGATCTGTCACTGTAGCACAAAGCGTGTGGGTGTGTTTGGTTGCATTCTCATCTCAATATAGTTGTTTCCTCTTCGTGTATTTTTGCCAACCTACTAGTGTGGACTCATGCACCCTTCATGTTCTTTGCCAAACACCCAAAAGTGGGTCGAGAAGGGAACTTTTGCTCCCATCCTGTGCACCCTTCATAAACCCAGTCTAACACTATAGGATGTGCTTCATATGGTTCGTGTTTCGTGGAGTACTGTAGCACCGTACTCTCTGTGCGCTGTGGACCTAGTTCTATTAACATCGATCTCACCGTTCATTCTCGACCAGACAGTCGAAAAAGCGGTACTACGTTACATATAGGAGTAGTTGACATGCGCACAACATAGCAACAAGATTGTGTAGTACTGACGTATGAACCACTGCACATGCCTAGTAGTAGGAGTACTGTGTATGTTCAGGTGGCTGCCGTGTTTCGCACTCCTCCGTCGTAAGAGTGGAAACGCTTGCTATAATCATTTTTTTCTTCAGAATGAAAAACAGTAGACACGCTCTACCGTGTGGATCCTCCTCCAGCCATGCACTAAATTACTCACTTTCGCCGACGTGTGGGACAGCCAGCACCTGGGTCCACCAGCCATGCACTAAATTACTCTGTAGTAGAACGTAGTAGAGTGACGGTAGACTACCCCGATCGAACCGCCGCAGTAATGCCCAATGAGCCATCAAATCACAAAGCCCCCTCCTTTCCAGCAGTAAGTTGGACGGACGAAGCAACCATCATTTCACTCTTCTCTCTCAGCTTCCTCTCTTGAAGAAAACCCCCACTTGCTTCGCGTATCCCTCATCTCGTTCCTCCTTTCACTCTTATCTCTTAGCTTCCTCTCTTGGATGGACACCGGAGCACCGGCCGACGTGATGTCTATGGCTCTGGCCAAAACCATCGAGGCTCATGGTATGAAGAAGCACAAGCACCCCGCCGAGACTACCGCAGACAAGCTCGAAGCCATCGCCCTGTCCAAGCCCCCCTCTCCGGGATCCCTCATTAAGCAAGTCCAAGTAATGTCTCTTGTTGACGATCTTTTTATCGATCTTGATCGTGTTTTTTCATCTAACACGTAGTACTAGTACTGGTAGTACAACTTTCTGGGTGATCTTGCATGCGATTTTAGTGTGCCAAATGACAATTCTGAATTCCTCTTTTGACCAAAACATGCGAGAGGTTGACACTGATTTCTTATAGATTACTTTCAACTACTCCCTCCGTCCCAAATTTCTTGTCTTAGATTTTTCTAGATACGGATGTATCTGATACTAAAATGTGACTTGATACATCCGTATCTAGACAAATCTAAGACAAGAATTATGGGACGGAGGGAGTACTTTATGAACATCAATGCTACCTTTTAAGAGGGTATATTTGCCTCAGTAACTTGTGTTATGGATAATGCATGTAATCCCTCTGCTCTCATGCCTTTGAAGACATGTTCTAGTGTCTTTGTTCACTCATTTCTGTGCGTATATGTAGTCATATATGGAGTATAATATCGAAAATCATCTTATATTTCTGAACGGAGGTAGTAATGAAATATGGTTTATGTTTGAATTAGAACCAGGTCCATGGTGGAGATGAAGTTCTCAAAGTCATGCCGTGTGAATTGGAAGACCTGATGATGAGTTCTATTGCTGAACTATCCAGCTGTTGTGTCCTTGTCGCCACGTATCCTGAACTAGTGTTTTCCTGTAGCATTGTTGTCAGGCGTGTTCTCGAGGTTGTACTTGACCACAACAATTTCCTGGTTGTGCCTTCGATTATGAAGGGTGTGGTTCTTGTAAAGCTTCCCAACAAATCTGATGCGGCCTGTCTTCATCATCATGTTTATGAGTGGAAAGACCACTCTGTTAGGTTCTCCAAGGTTGACAAGATGGTGATGGTGCATGTAGACATCTCACACGAAGTCCATGGCCTAGTCAATTATGAGGGGTTCATCCCGTAGGTCGGTGGCAAGAAATAGTCTGCAGAGTTTAGTTAGTGCAACTTTGCTTGTCTGTAGTAAGTACTATTGTTCAGTACTTGATTTGTGTTTGTGAACCATGTATTGTTTATTAGTACTGCCGCTTTTGGTGTGTGGTCAGTCCTGAGAACGGTCTATGTTAATGTCTGTTCACTCAATTCAGTCTGTACATTTTGAAGTATCCAGATCATATTTTTTGTGAGGATGGTTTATCAATTATGGTTACACTCCAATATCTGTATGCATTGCAGGGTTTATCGCACCCACCAGGATTTCTAGTCCCATGGATGTTCGGTCCATACGATTTGTCATGACCTTTGGACTGTCCTGCTTGTGGGAGTAGGCAGGGCCCCTGCATGCCACGCGTAGTTGGACGATCAATCTTCTATTTAGTACTTCAACATAATGATTTCCTGGTAAGGATTCACTCGTGTCACATCAAGTAAATCTTATTGATTTACTGTCTACAGCTTATTGATTTAGTGTCATGTTTTCCTTCTTTTCCTGCAATTTTACGATGCAGGTTTTCCCATGTGACATTCATCACAGAATAAACCGTTTGGTTTGCTCTACGATGGCTATTTTTGCAGGTTTCACCTCTTATGTCGTGTTAGTAACAAAGGCACTGTCCATCACTTATATTACTGGAAAAAATTGGATCAGTCTGTTGTCTGAGTACAAGTTGAATCCCTATGGTGAACTGCAGTTTGGTTTAACAAAAATGCCACAATTAGTCCTTCTCGTGTTTAAAAGAAATGAAGAAAAAACTGGATCATGGTCATGGATCCTAGTCAAGTTAGAAAGCTGATCATAGCAGACCAGACACGATCGCCGCTGTCTTGCACAGATCGAGCACCGGCAGTTGCTCTAGCACTGACAGCGGCAGCAGCTCAGTCTGATCCAGCTGAGGATTGGGCACCGACCGCGTGAGCGGATTAGTCTGATGTACCGGAGGATCGGGCATCAACACCGGCACCAGCTCTACAAGGAGCACCATCTCCGGCAGCAGCAGCGGCTTTGGCACCTGCACCAACACTTGCACTTGCATTTGGTCCGGCTCGTGCAGTTGCACCGGCAACAGACTGGGCTGCAGTTTTCACTTCATATACCAAAGTCCTTACAAAAACCGACATGTCCACCTTCTTGGTAAGCATTGGCCGCCCAAGTGCTTCGTTCTTTTTTCTTTCCATGTTGTTTCACATGATTCGATGTGTTGATCTAACTGTTTGGGTGTGTCTTCTTGTTTTCAAACAGAGAATTCCTAGAGCAACGAGGGAGTCGTTCAACAATCAGGGCAACCGCGGCCAAGTTTCTCTTACCATGCATAGCCTTGGTGTGAATGAACCTTCTCAATATACCATAAGTACAAAGGATGGTCGCATGATGATTGATGCTAAAGGATGGTCAAGGTCGAAATCTAAATCATATCTTGCGCTAGGGGATGATGTCAAAATCGAACTTTCTCGGCAAGGAGAGCTGGTCCAAATCAACTTTGAAATTCTTCAGTAGCAGCACGCAATTGCCGAACTGATCTATCCTCCGAGAGATTTTGATGTAATAATCTGGCATGGTGAAACAAGTGTCTTGTGTGTATAAATAGCACGACAGTATTATTTATCACATGGTATATCGTTGATAGAATTGCAACTCTGATTGTTGGTTAGGAACTGTCGTTCGATTTCATTCCAACAGCTGCCATGCTTTATTCAATTTTGTGTATTCGCCTTGCGACAGCATCTAAAACCAGCGCAGTACCGATCACTTGCAATATGAAAAGCGCTGAGGTAGAACACATGGGCCCCCAAACATGCAAGGTCGGCCTGCAGCCCAAAGTCCAGAACCGTGAGCCTATCTGAGTATTATATTCTCAGCTGAACCCCCATAAAAAAATCTGAACCCCCATAATGCCCGTGCGTTGCAGAGGGAGTATACTTCTCGGCAAGGTGAGCCTGTGATGTAAAAGATTTGTATATTTCTTTATAGAGGGAGTATCTCTCTGTCAAAAAATATATTTATGTGTAACTAGTTACTCCTGTCTTTCTACTTCCTTTCGCTGATATGTGGGGCAACCGGCAACGGGGTCCACGTGCCATATGCACAAATTAGAGTGCACAACTTCACGGTAGACACACCCCGGTCGTAGCACCGCAGTAATGGCCAATGAGCCGTCAAATCACAACCCCCCCCCCCTTCCAGCTTTAGCAGTAAGCTGGACGAACGAAGCGGCAATATTTCGCTGGGCCTGAATCCCCTTCTCCCTCGTCTGCTTGTTCAGAGAAAACCCCCACTCGGCGATTGCATAGGGTTTTCTCATGGAGAACTAGGTACGAATTCTTCATCCATCACCGATAAATCCAAGTCCCTTGGTCGCAGGTAATCCTAGGATGGCAGCCGCCGCCGTTGATGCATTTTTCTTCGTACTGAATCTAGTGTGTTTCAGTTGCATTGCCCAAAGTGCGAGTACCCTACAAATTTCTGCGCCCATGGCAAGACGCCACACTGGTTCCTTCTCATCCTACCACAGCATTTTGAAACGCGCACAGTATGTTCCTATAATCCTCTTCTCTATCCGGGAGGGTGGGGTTTTTTTGAACATGCTGTGTTCTCATATTATTTTTCCTGCAATGTATTATTTGCTCTGCCAGAACACATGTACTCAAGATGCTCGGCCTTGCCATAACTGAATACACTAGTTTAATGGTCACAGTGAAGACAATCCATGGATATTGCTTCTGAGTTGGGTTCATGAACCAAGAAGATCGCTGCCTTTTTTATGGCCGAACTTGGATAAACTTTCTCAAGTGTTACAGACTGAAAGCTGGTGCACGAATGTTGATGGAAATAGCAGAACATGGTCTCATCTTCACTGCGATCTTCCACCCCGACGTCGTTCCAATTGTTCATCCATGTTAGTTTTGTATCTGGTTCTTGCTTGTTGCCTCGATTACTTCTTAATCCACCTATTCTGTCTAACTAATCACAATTTAACTTTAGAAGTAGCAACGAATCTCTCACGAAGATGCTACTTCTAACTAATATTGTCTTATAATTGGTGGCACGTGTAGGTTTTTTCAGAGTTAAGCAGTCTCCTTGTTTGTTACTCTGTAATAACTCGGCTGTTACTAATGGCACTGAAGTTGGCTAGATCGACATCCACATGTTCCTACACTTTATTGATTGTCTTGAGGTCCTTGTGGGGCATTTCAATGGTGGAAGGCCACGTGGGATATGTGTGTCACTGCTGCACTCGTTGAACAGGTCCAACTGTGTCGAGAAACTTATGGTACAAGCTGTTTTCTGTTATATATGTTGTTCATGAACTATTGCTTATACACAGTTTTACAGCTGTGATCTTATTGAAACAGGAACTGCCGAGTTCTATTGTTCCTATACAGATGCCTGACCATGGTCGGGTCAGACTTGCGCTTGGTCACAACATGATGTTTATGTCGACCTACACAATTCCCCTTGGAGGCGAAAAGATACTTATTCATGGGTGGTCTCAGATAATGAAGGCCCGTCCATCTTGGACAATAGGACAGAAGATTATGTTCATGCTTTTCCATGGCTCTAAAGCGAATATCCTGTTTATTGACCACGTTGCGAGATGAAGCCACTTTCAGAAGGTTGTGGATGCGCGGGGTGGCGCCTGGTCCTTGTCCTGGGGCTTGGCGGCCTCACCCTTGGTTAACTGTAGGCAAAGTAGCACTTTTCGAGGCGTGCTTTGTACGGTTGAACCTGTATAAGTACTCATATTGCTTTCAGCTTTTGTTGTTAAGTACCCCTGATGGTTTCACTTAAGGTTGTTAAGTACTCCTGCTGCTTTTACAGTCTGTCGTGTTTCTTCAGTCATGTCTTCCTCCAGCCGCCAAAACCAAACCAGCGCCGGCGGGGCCGCCTGTTTCTGCCTCCCACGGCTGGCTACGCCTCAGCGCATGCATCGCCGCCCCACCGTCTCCTAAATCGTTAACACCGACATCCTCCACGTGCTTTGGTGCGCTCGCCGCGGCACCGCCCTCTCGCGTTGTCAACATGGTCAACAAACAACAGGAATCAGCAGAAGTACGTGGAGAGGATGACAGTAGAGGCCCACCACGTCAGCGTATGGAAAAATAAAATGCTTCCTCGTAGTGTTTTCCTGACATCTCGGACCCAAGACATTGTGAGCGTATATAGTCAATAGACAAGAGAACAGCACCAGATCGGCTGACACCTGGGACGTAGCTACTCGAGCAGTATTTTTTTTGTTTGGTATTGTTGAGACGGAGGAGGGTTTGAACTGGGCTGTGGCCCGTCTAGCCCAGGCTTATATTTTATGTTCACCATGTGACTAGCCCAGCTATTTTTTCTTTGTGCAAATGAGCCCAGTTTATTTTATCTGAAGAATACCCAATCCAGGCCTACTTATTTTTCTACGCCTTGAAAGTAATATGAAATGGGTTGTAAATATAAAAATAGATGACAAATTGCCAATTACTTTATAATTTCTGATTTTTTTTCACATTTTCAGATTCCTATTTCACTGGGCATTAACCTAATTCAAATATATCTTCAAAGTACTTTAAATCTGGCTTGACATTTTGGTATTAAAAATAGTTTGGAACCCACAGAAATATGCGAAATTGGCCCTGGCCAACCAAAAAAACGACTGCAATAAATTGCATAGGAAGTTGCCATGAGCTATATATAAATTATTAAAAAAAGAGGGAGTGGTCTGACTTGTGGGCCTGTTTAGTTGACGCGTATGCAAGATTTCTTAGTTATTATATAGTACGTCAACAAACAATTCTAGCAGACGTAACCGTTGGATGTCAATCCAATGGCCATCGTGTTTCTTCGATCTCTGATCTTCTTGCTCCAGCCGCCAAAGCAGCGCCGGTGGGACCGCCTGCTCCCGCCTCCCGTGGCCGGCTGAGCTGCCGCGCAGGCCTCAGCGCCCCCTACTACTCCCCCGCTGGCCAGGGCATCCCTCTACTCACCCACACCCCCTGTTATTCTGCAGCGACGGCAGCCTCACACCACAGACGAACCGGTGAACCCTCGTACTCCTCTCCGCGCGGTCTTCCACTGCCGCGTCTTCCCCGGCTCTGTGTCGCCCCCTTCCTAGGCCTCACCGTCGTCCACCGCCGTGGTGCTCTCGGTGCGGCATGGTCAATGTGGTCGACGACCGACTTCCATCGGAAGAGTACTGTACGTGGAGAGGCTGACAGCTGGGTCCACGGCAGCCGCAAGGAAGTGCCACCTTATTACGTGGAAAATAATTATTCCTCCACCTGACATCTGGGACCCACTGGATGGGCCACCAGTATTTCATGAAAAAAATGTTTCCCCCTGACTGCTAGGACCCATAGGTCGGGCCACCGTATTTCATGAAAAAAAATGTTCCCCCGCTGTCAGCTCGGACCCACTAGAAGTCCCTCCTTATTACGCACAAAAAAATGAATACCCCCCTGCTAGCTGGGACCAACCTTGGTGGGAGGCTGACTTGTGGGCCTACTAAGTTGACTGGGATAGAGGCCTTTGTCAACTTTAGTCAATATATGAACGATTCTAGCTCCAGTGACCGTACGATGTCCATCCAACGGCCGTAGTGCTTCTTCAACCTCTGGTCTTCTTGCTCCAGCCACCCAAAGCAGCGCCGGTCGTGCCGCCTGCTCCTGCCGCCCGTGGCCGGCTGTGATGCCGCGGAGGCCTCACCGCCCCCTACTACTCCCACCGCTGGCCAGGCCATCCCTCTACGCACTCACACCCCCTGTTATTCTGCGGCGACGGCAGCCTCACACCGCAGCCGAACGAGTGAACCCTCATACTCCTCTACGCGTGGGCATCCACTGTCGCGTCTTCCCCGGCTCCGCGTCGTCCCCTTCCTAGGCCTCGCCGTCGTCCACCGCCCTGGTGCTCTCGGCGCGGCGTGGTCAACATGGTCAAGGAATGGCTTCCATCGGACATGGACTGTACGTGGAGAGGCTGACATCTGGGTCCACGACCGCAGCAAGGAAGTGCCTCCCTATTACGCATAAAATAATTATTCCTCCATCTGACAGCAGGGACCCAACGGACGGGCCACCGTATTTCGTGAAAAAAACATTTCCCCCTGTCTGCTGGGACCCACCAGCTACATCTTCGCATGCAAGAAAGTGCGTCAGAAAAAAATGATTCGCGCCCCTGACTGCTGGGACCCACCAGCTACATCTTCGCACGCAAGGAAGTGCTCCGGGCAAAAAAAACCAAA
>NC_057795.1:623589328-623590032 GCF_018294505.1 Triticum aestivum
AAGTGCGTCTGGGCAAAAAAAAAAAAAACGATTTGCCCCCCTGACTGCTGGGACCCACCAGCTACATCTTCGCAGGCAAGGAAGTGCCTGACAGTCGGGACCCACCTGGTCGAAGTGTACGTAGCGTTGTCATTCTGGTCGCGAACGTTTACGTACATACTGGTCGATGTAGAGGCGCGCACATGTCATAGATGTAGAGGCGCGCACGTGTCGTAGTAGAGGCGCGCACATAGCATGTACACGTACGTACAGCAGCGAGGGTGCAAGAAAAAAATATGGCCACGTACGTACATATGGACAGGGTCGCTAACACCTATCGCGCATACGTACATGGCTGGGTTGGAACGGAGAAACAGCGTCGTCGTCATGTTGATGGGGAGCCAACCGGCTGGGTCGGAACGGAATGCGTGGTCGTGTTCATCGGGAGGGCTTGGACAGAATAGGCGATGGAAATGAGGCCTGGCGTACCGCACAACGGAGGAAACGGCCTTGTGTTCGACTGGCCACGTTCGAAACGGGCTCCTGTTGATCGAGAGGGGCCTGGCGTACCGCACAACGGAGGAAACGGCCTTGTGTTCTACCGGCCATGTTCGAAACGGGGTCCTATTGATCGGGAGGGGCTTGGCGTACCGCAAAATGGAGGAAACAGACCTCCTACGGTCGAAACGGGGGTCCTGTTGATCGGGCGGGGTGTGGCGTACCGC
>NC_057795.1:623590606-623612006 GCF_018294505.1 Triticum aestivum
TTCAGTTAGCAGCAGTAGCGAAGGGATCGCTCCATCGGGTTTAGTTAACAGCCATCGATCGATCCCTCGGGTTCAGTAACGCGTAGCCTGCAGTGCAATCGCTCGGGTTCAGTTAGAGCCCAACGCCTCGCTCGGCTTCAGTTAGAGCCAACGCCTCGCACACACGCGCGTACGTACGAGAGAAACGCGCATCGCTCCGCCCCTCACCTCCCACCGTAACTGGCAACTCCCCAAAATTTTCCTCCCCCTTGCTTCTACCACGGTTTTTTCTGTCATGGACGGCCCAAAGAATGTCATGCAGCTGCGTCTCCGGCCCGCCCAGGATGAAAAGCCCATTTTCTGTCATGATTTTTTGTCATAGAAGTAGGAGCCCACCACATCTATGATGATACCGGGTTTTGTCACAATTATCGTCATAGAAGTGTCATATGTATGACAGAAAAAAAATTCGTTCGGCCCAAAATGTCACGGATGTGTCTTTTTTTGTAGTGCTTGTTGAGGACAACACAAGGGGTGATTTTTCTTATCACCAGAAACAGATGGGACCCATGGTAGGACCACTTTTGAAAATGATCCTGATAAGCAATTACTAAGAAGGGTAGTCCATGGTAGGGTGGCACAATGGCGGTGCAAGCTGGGAACAAAATGCAAATGATGGGAATTAATCTAGTAACTGGGAATAACTCAACAGAAGAGAGTGATTCCACTATTGAAAAGTTATAGCATAACCGAGGAAACTGGGAGCAATCCTAGATAGTGCCGATGATAACACCTAATGCTTCTGCGTGCTCCCAAGAACTTGAGCATTTCCATATTCATCAAGATTTTACCAACATCGTGACAAGGATCCTGGTAACGCAACATACCACCATGATGGATGTTGGTGCAGGATGCAGATGCAAAGGAAGATAACACTTTCTTAGATTTCACCTTAGCGAGGCCAAGGGAACAGAATCTGGATGATCGACCGAGAGACATTTAGCACTCCGCTTCTAATGTTCTCCTTGATGCACTAGCATATCCCATTCATAGATATGGTTTGATATCTAGAACATCAAGTAAAAGGCCGGACTTCAGAAATACAAAAATCCATAAGGGACAACTAGGGAGTAAATCCTACAAAATCCTTATGAGGAGGTGGCCAACTTCTTCAATCAAGATATTGCAATCATAGTTCTTCCGGCTGGGTGTGTTGGCCAACACATCCACTTTACCGGGTTATAGAGAGACCATTATTATAATTCTTGGGACACGTTCCAACCATCATACCTGCCTGAGATTCAGATCTGGTTGGTGTTAGAATATTCCAGACTCACTAAGTCTAGAAAGAACAATTAAAGTTTGCAACACAAATCGATGAGATGGCGTTGCGAGATTCTCGGGAAATGGACTACGGTAATAAGCTCCAAAACATGAGCTGGTTCTTCTACAAACATGTGAACATGTTGTCCCAGACAAACATGATCACATGGTAGTATTACAACGAAACACTACCAAATTCTGGTTGGGAACCATCATCGAGGATAACAGAATCTTGTACAAATCCGTCTGGTACCTTCAAGACTAGCACTTAGAACTTATTATCCTTGAACAAATCAATGAGTGGCTTGGTGTGCTAGGGATACATATAGAATGAAGATGATCAGTCTATCAGACCACAGAATACTTTGCACGTATGCATGACTGATTTGGAATGATTCCAAAGGAAGCAACATTGACTTTCCATGGCGGCAACTAGCATCAGATGCACTTGAACTGGAGAGAGTCACTTCTTACATCCGAACATATGCTTCATGAGCTAGCATGAAGAGATGCTTTCAAAAGTTTCCAACACTAGCTTAATGTTCAACAAAGTCATGGAGGAGATAAGGATGTTGTCAATGGGCTCAACAATAATTCATCTAGATTTCCATATAAATGGAATTCCATAATTAAGTGAACACGGTGATAGCATTGGTTAGACCAAAAGGTGTAATGGTGTATGCTCGAGGGATCAACCACGAGTAAGACAGCATTACGAATATCGTTGGTTCTGATTTGATTTGACGATAGCCCATACTCAAATCAAGGGTTTTGGTAAGAAAAAAGATCCAATCACTGATCACGAGGACCAGCTGATGAGGATACCATCTTTCTTCAACACACACACACACACACAAGATAACACTTTGGGGTGAACTAAGTCAGGTAAACTTCTATCTTCCAACTCTCCAAGTTGTTATTTAGCTTAACCAACCAGCTCAGGGGTGTATCCAACACAGATTCTTGGAGAAGGAGTGGTTACAAGCAACCAACTTGCTCACGAACTTAACATAGTGGTCAGGTGATGACCTAGTGATACTTCCGAGATGATATTCAGAAAATCACAAACCACCAGTATGTTACTAAGCTCTAGAACAATCTTGCTTCTCAGGCAAGACGATATGATCAAATAAGCAAGGATTGGCACTATCCTAACTCATTGATCGAAAAGTGCACCGGAAATAAGGACTAGGTAGCACGATCAACCTTAGGGTGATGATTCTATAACCAACACGCTAAGAATGAGGTTATTGTCCATTTAACTACCAAGCGACAGAGTTGCTAGAAGTATAGATTTCACACCTCACGGTTCACTTGTCGGCGTTCCGGTTGCAACAACACGGGAACCCAGAAATGAATAATAAGGGTGAGGAGTATCACTGTATCAAGAGTTCATAGAATGGTGTGTAATTCCCATGACATTCTTGATATAAAGATGGTAATACTCCAGGGTAGAACAGAACAAAAGCCGGATTGGCATTTTGATATGTGGATTACAACTACTTTGACCCAATCCTGGATATGGATGAGGTTCTGGAGTTTGTTTCTCCTAGTCATTCCGGAATGGAACGGCTTGATGGACCACAAGAGTAATAGGCATCGATGAACACGAATGCACAACTACATGTGACTATCAATTGATAGATGGGGGCCAGAAAACAACTAAAGAGGGACAACTCAAGGAACATATAACTTTCTAAGTTGTGGGTGCATAGATCAGCATGTCGAACAAGTTCAACATATTTCCTCTGGATAACCCATGCAGAGAAGGTAGAACTGGTGGATTCACATTATAGAATCAAGAACTCGTCAAGAGCACTCTGGTTGTGATCTCTCGGATTGGCGAGGAACTTCTTCCATAAGCAGTTCATGATATTTGGAAGAAGGGCATACCACAAACCTCGAGGACTATCGCAAAGGTTACTAATGTCTGAAGGAACTAGCAAACACTATCAACACGAGGTAATTAAGGTGAATCTCGGGTTCAGGAACCCAGGAGTAGAATACCTACTACTAAATGGCATCACGGGATGCTTTTGAGAATAATGGCCAGAATCATCACACTGGAAACACAAACATGGCTATATTACTAGGTGGTACTCTAGGACACCTAGGGTCATAATAATAGCTCCAACACAAATGCCAAGGCAATGAAGTACCTCAACACACTAATTAGTGTGGTTGATCTGGCACAAAGGAACTTCAGAATGGTAAGAAGGGATTTGCAAATGCGTCAGATTATTTAGAAACCTGGGATGACTCGGACAGCATAACGACTATAAATGCTCGAAAAGATTTTGAGACAACCTACAAAATGGTGGCATAACCACTCGACCATCTCAATAGCAAGGTTCCGAGACCAACTGTCAACATACCGAAGTAGTAGGAACTGAACAGAGGCTTAAATCCATCATTCCTATATAAGTCTACGGATTAGTAACACGTGATCCTAATAGCAAGAAGAGAAAGCCTGGTTCCTTAACCTCGTTGGAAAGATGTGATGACTCGAATCAGAAGGGCATGAGGTAAAGGAGTAAAAAGAGCCTTACGTTCCATCCCACAATCAATTCCCTTATATAACTAAAGAATTTCTAGACTCAACTTCGACCAGTTTGGCTTGGTAATCCTACAGGCAGTCGGGCTCCGATACCAACGCTGTCAGGACCCCGATTCTATGCCACACCAATCTAGCATGTAACACCTCATATCACTTTGGGGCCTCACGCACGGTATTCCCACGGGTGTCGCCTTACCAGGCCCGGGACCGTTTGCGCCTTTTGGCTCACGTATATGATAGTGTCGCTAGCATCCATATGACA
Organism: Triticum aestivum; assembly: GCF_018294505.1. Lineage (NCBI taxonomy): Eukaryota > Viridiplantae > Streptophyta > Magnoliopsida > Poales > Poaceae > Triticum > Triticum aestivum. The sequence goes on from NC_057795.1 coordinate 623,594,728, forward strand.
AGAACACGGGCTGACATGGCTAGTCGTAAACCCAAAGTGGCACTAACTTACAGGGACAGGCATACATGACCAAGCAACGAATGTGTCGGTCATCAGTGAGTGAATCTGGGCTGTAGCAACTGGGCTAACAGGACTCCGGAGAATCCGGGCTGTAGCAGGCTAGCAGGACTCCGGGAGACACCGCGTGACATTTCCCCGAAGGGACAGACACAGGAATGAAGAAGGACACATGCCGGCCAGCCTAAGCTACCAGGGCTCAGTGGAAGCACTAGGAGACATTTCCCGGTAAGAGAGGCTACCAAGGATAAACAACTAGATAGTCAGATCCCACACATACCAAGCATTTCAAATCATACACACAATATGCTCAATATGTGCAAATACAACATGGCATCACAACATAACTCTACGACTCAAAGTATTTATTCAATAGGCTCCGAGGAGCGAGATATTACAAACATGGGTCTCATGACCCAACATTCAGAGCATACAAATCAAAGCACATGCGGAAGCTTAACAAGTCTGAGTACAGACATCTACAAATGAAAAAGGCTGAGAAGCCTGACTATCTACCAGATCCTGCCGAGGGCACAAGATCATACCTGAGGTAGCAAGCTAAATGTTGAAGTCCAAGCGGTACTACTAGCGAGACTGAAATCTCTCTAAAAAACATAAATTAAGCAAACGTGAGTACAAATGTACCCAGAAAGACTTACATCCGAACTAACTACATATGCATCATTATCAACAAAGGGGATGGTGGGGTTTAACTGCAGCAAGCCAGCTTTGACTCGGTGGCTATCCTGAACTACGACTGCACTGTAACTCTGTTGAGGTGGCGCACATGAGTCCACATATTCACCACATCAATACATCACTATGTACCCGCTCCCGTCTTTCTACGGGAATGCCATCCATAGCACTCACTCTTATCTTGCGCATTTTAGAGTATCCACTTTCACTTGTCTATGAACTGTATAGGCAACCCAGAAGTCATTTACCACGGACACGGCTATTCGAATAGATGATGTTAACCCTTCAGGGGTGTACTTCTTCACACACGCTCTCACCACTTACCGCCGTTTACACGACATGTACTTGGCAACCTTCAAGCAGAAGCCCAACGAGGGTGTCGGCCATGGCCTACCTAAACATTCAAGTCTCTAGTCCAGGTTTATCGCCTATTCAGGTTCCATCCGCAGGGAGTCCAGCCGAAGTTTCCACATACGGCAACGAATGATGTGTGCAGGGTTCCTGAGACACCAAACGGGCGCCCGGTACACCGTGCCACGTGCCTACCGCATAACAAACCACCCATCGGGTCAGCGCTGCGCACGGCCTCTAGCATACTACAAACACCAGAAACTACTTGCAACTCCTGGACAGAGGACAAGGGTGATTAAGAATCCGAGAGGGTCCATTGGTTTCGGGCCTAATGTGTGGTAGTGACTGTTTCATGGATCACAAACACAGAACTCTGTTCCTGAGGACGGCTTCAATGAGACAACCCACCATGTACTCCTACATGGCCTTTCACCTCTACCTTTACCAAATCGTGTTCACACACTTAGCTCACACAAAGTAGGACATGTTCACAACATTCCAATTCATCCCCGATGAATCAGACCTAACACAACTCTAAGCATAGCACGCATGACTGAGGGAGTCCTGGATTAGGGGGTATCCGGACAGCCGGACTCTATACATCGTTCGGACTATTGGAGCGTGAAGATACAAGATTCAAGACTCCGTCCCATGTCCGGATGGGACTCTCCTTTGCGTGGAGGGCAAGCTTGGCGATCCGGATAGTGTATTTCCTTCCTTGTAACCGACTCCATGTAAACCCTAGCCCTCTCCGGTGTCTATATAGACCGGAGAGGTTGGTCCTTAGAAGGTCGATCACAATTACAATCATAATCATCATAGGCTAGCTTCTAGGGTTTAGCCTCTATGATTTTGTGGTAGATCTACTCTTGTACTACTCATATCGTCAATATTAATCAAGCAGGAAGTAGGGTTTTACCTCCATCGAGAGGGACCGAACCTGGGTAAACATTGTGTCCCTTGCCTCCTGTTACCATCAGCCTAAGACGCATAGATCGGGACCCCCTACCCGAGATCCGCCGGTTTTGACACTGACATTTGTGCTTCCATTGAGAGTTCCTCTGTGTCGTCGCCGCAAGGCTCGATGGCTTGTCTCGTCGTCAGGGACAACATTACCTCGGGGGGAGCTCTGGCTGTAGGCCAAACTCTCCGACTTGGCGGCTTCATCATGGCTGCCCCATCGGCGGTTGCACCGACGATGGCCTCTCGGGTCATCACGCATAACCTTCGCGTTAGTTTGGAACTTGTCGAACAGATGGATCCGATAGAGCTCTCCTCCCTTAATGAGCTCTTGGATCGCATCGCTGCTCTGGGAGTCACTACGGACTATGACCAGATCGGGCTTAAACCCGACCAAAGGGACATCAAATCCCCGCCGGCCACCCATGAGATAGCGGTAGTCGAGGAACCCCACCCGGATTGCCCCTCAATTTTGAGGACGAATTATGTCCAGATCACCGAGCTCCTTGAGTCGAACACCTGTTCAAGGGAAGACATGACCCGGGTCTCGGACTTAGAATCGGGCATTGGGCCGAAGAAATTGGGCAGCACCCCGGGTCCCGAGCTGTCAGACGTGGAACCTCCCATGCCCCTGGGTGCTAGATCGGATCAGAATCTGGATTCGGCTAACAACACCCACTCGGACTTAAACCGTCTCTCCTACATCAGGCAAGAGCCCCAGGAAACAGTACATCGCTACTGGGCCAGATTCCTCCTTGTGCTAAATAAGGGCAAGGACTGTCGCGAGGAGGACGTAGTCTCACTTCTCTGCAAAAACTGCACGAACAAAGGAATCCTTAATGCTATAAGTCGCTGTGACATAGTACACTTTGCGGACTTGGCAACCATAGTACAGAAGTACTATGCGATGGAAAGCGCCTGGAAAACTCAAACAAAATTTTGGGATAGTCCGGCTCTCACCAAAACCTTTATCCAGACTAAACGGGCGGACTCTCATAAGTCGGCCGATCAAATCCCCAAGAAACCAAAGCCCACCCTAGGGCGGGGAACCATATTGGAAGAGTGGCTCAATGGGTCATGTAAACTCCAAGTACTCCGGACACAACACCAACTCATAGCCTTAGGGCATGTTGGATACTCCGGCAGGTTGCAAAAAGTGGCGAGGATCTTCTTGCAAGCCATAGAGCAGAACAACATCGCGCCAACGAGCACAATACGGTACTAACAGTCTTCGAGACTTTTGCCTCAAACAATAGGCGCAAGCGAGCTCATCGAAGCTCCACTGAAATTTGCCATGTGGCAAAAATAAAACCCTGGAACGACACTCCTATAACTTTCAATGCCAGTGATGAACCTCGATTCCAGACTGTCCGGGCACCAGCCGCTCTGGTCCTTAGCCCAATCGTGGACGGCTTTCGGCTCACTAAAGTACTCATGGATGGCGGAAGAGGATTAAACTTGATCTATGAAGAAACACTCAACAAGATGGAAATTGATAAAAGCCGCATTGAACAAAGCGGCACAACCTTCAGGGGAATTATCCCTAGTCGGGAAGCGCGGTGTGCGGGAAAAATCACACTCGATGTGGTATTCGGCACCCCGGAGAACTATAGGTCCGAAGAGATCACATTCCAAGTGGGTCCTTTTAGCAGCGGATACCACGCCCTTCTAGGGCGGGACGCGTTTACAAGCTTTCAAGCTATACCCCATTACGGGTACATGAAGCTTAAAATGCCCGGACCCAATGGAATCATCACTCTAGCCAGTGATCCGGCCGTCGCACTTCGCGCCAAAAACAAAACCGCAGCACTAGCCATGGAAGCATTACCCGAAGCCTTAGCAGCCGAAGAGTTAACAACACTGCGGGCCACCATGGACAGGGACGACGTGATACTCGACAAGCGACCCATGTCCACCTCATTCAAACCTGCAGACGAGATAGTCAAATTCCATGTCCATCCAACGGACCCCATGAAGACAGCTTCCATCGGGACACAGTTCAGCCCTGCAATGGACGTCGCACTGTGAGACTTCTTATGTGAGAATTGGGACATTTTCGCTTGGCACCCATCAGACATGTCGGGCATCCCACGCAGATTGGCCGAACACAGCCTCAATATACTAAAAGGATACAAACCGGTCAAGCAGACTCTAAGGCGGTTTTTAGATCCCAAACGGCAAGCCATGGGGGAAGAGCTAGCCAAACTACTCGAGGTCGGATTAATTAGAGATATCAAGCATCCGGATTGGCTGGCAAATCTGGTAATGGTACCAGAGAAGGACAAATCCTGGTGCCTATGTGTCGACTTTAAAGACCTCAACAAGGCCTGCCACAAGGATCCCTTTCCCCTCCCTCGCATCGATCAAATCATCGATGCCACAGCAGGACACGACTCGCTGTGTTTCCTCGATGCATACTCTAGATACCATCAAATAAAGATGGCAGAGTCTGACCCAGCTGCAACAGCTTTCATAAAGCCATACGGCCCTTTTTGCTTCAACACTATGCCCTTTGGGCTTAAGAATGCCGGCGCAACCTACCAACGCATGATTCAAACATGCCTGGAAAAGCAAATCGGCAAAACAGTGGAGGCATATGTGGACGACGTGGTCATAAAAACAAGACACGTCGAAACCCTAATAGATGACTTGAGGCTTGCGTTCGGTAACCTCCGAATATATGACATCAAGCTGAACCCGGAAAAATGCGTTTTTGGCGTCCCCTCCGGGAAACTGCTGGGCTTCATTGTTTCCAATAGAGGAATTGAAGCGAATCCGGCAAAAATCCGAGCTCTGTCATAGTTGGCTATACCAACAGACCTCAAACACATCCAGAAACTAGCTGGATGCATGGCCGCTTTGAGCCGCTTTATCTCCAGATTAGGAGAAAAGGCATTACCTCTTTACCACCTTCTTCGACGCACCGAACACTTCATGAGGACGGATGCAGCCGCGGCTGGACTCGACGAAATAAAGACCTTACTGGCCAGTAATCCAGTCCTAACAGCGCCAAATATCGGCGAGCCTATGCTGCAGTACATAGCAGCAACACATCAAGTTGTAAGCGCAGTGCTCGCCGTCGAACGAGAGGTTGATGATACAAATTCCCGCTCCAAAGGCTGGTCTATTACGTATCCACGGTCCTCACCCCATGCAAATCCCGATACCCACACTACCAAAAGATAGCATACGTGGTCTTCATGGCATCCCAGAAGCTACGACACTACTTTCAAGAGTGTTCGATTACGGTGGCCTCCGAAGTACCACTCAATGACATAATAAATAACCGCGACGCGACGGGCCGGATTGCTAAATGGGCTATCGATCTCCTTCCGTTCGACATAATATACAAACCACGGCGGGCCATCAAGTCGCAAGTACTGGCTGACTTTGTCGCGAAATGGACAGAAGCCGAACTCCCTAAAGAGTACGGTGCGTACTCCAACTAGATAATGCATTTCGACGGCTCTAAAATGCTGGCTGGATTGGGAGCTAGTGTAGTCCTGACGTCTCCCACTGGAGACACGGTCCAGTACGTCCTCCAAATATTATACACAGACTCCAACAATGCAACCGAATATGAGGCTCTGTTGCAGGGTCTTCAGATGGCAGTCTCCATGGGAATCTAATGCTTGGAAGTGCGTGGGGATTCGAACCTCGCAATGTCACAAATAAACGGAGACTTTGATGTCGAGGATCCGAAAATGGCGGCCTACCGTAATGCCATCCTCAAAATGTCAGCTCGGTTCGAGGGGCTCGAATTCCACCATGTGGCTCGAGAAAATAATCAAGCGGCAGACGTCCTCGCCCGCATCGGCGCTAAACATGACCCTGTCCCACCTAACATATTCCTGGAAAGGTTGTTCAAGCCATCCGTAGTATGGGAAGGGGAGTCCGGCAATACTAGCACGGATCCGAACACACCCCCAGATTCCGAACGAGCAGACATAATCGGAGGCTCTACCACCGAAATAACATCTTCGGCCCACGAAATCATGGCTGTAATCGCCCCATGGACTGAGCCTTTCTTGGCCTACCTAAATAGGCAGGAGCTCCCTGAAGACCAAAATGAAGCACGCTGCATCGTTTGGCGTTCTAAAGCTTACAAAGTCCATGAAGGGGAACTCTATAACAAAAGTGCGACCGGCGTGCTCCAACGGTGCATCTTCGAAGAGGAAGGGCGGCAGCTCTTGGCTGAAATCCATGCCGGACTGGGCGGGCACCACACCGCGGCTCGAAATTTAGTCAGCAAGACCTTCCGTACAGGCTTCTATTGGCCGACGGCCCGAGCAGACGCACAGGACCTTGTCCAACACTGCGTCGGTTGCCAGCTCTTTGCCAATCAGAGTCATATGCCCCCAACCACCCTCCAAACAATCCCCATAACTTGGCCCTTCGCGGTCTGGGGGCTGGATATGGTCGGACCTCTATAAGGGGGAAGCCATAAGAAAAAATACTTATTGGTCATGGTGGACAACTTCACCAAATGGATAGAAGCCAAACCAGTTAAAACGGCCAAATCTGGACCAGTAATAGACTTCATATCCGGGGTCGTACACCGATACGGTGTCCCCCACAACATCATCACTGATAATGGCTCAAATTTCACAGCCGATGAAGTGAAAACGTGGTGCAGCAAAATGGGCATTAAGCTTGATTATGCTTCCGTCTACCATCCCCAAACAAACGGCCAGGTCGAATGGGCAAATGGCCTCATCATGAGCGGCATCAAACCCAGACTAGTGCGATCCTGGACAGAGTCGGACACGCACTGGGTCGAAGAGCTTGACTCGGTACTCTGGGGGCTACGTACCACGCCGAATCGCACCACCGGATACACACCATTTTTTATGGTGTACGGCACGGAAGCAGTACTACCCTGCGACATAATACATGATTCGCCACGCGTACGCATGTACGAAGAGAAGGAAGCCGAGTTAGATCAATAGGATAACTTGGATGCCCTGGAGGAGGAGCGCGACATTGCAAAAGCCCGCTCCGCATTCTATCAGCAACAGGCTCGACGATATCAAAGCAGAGATGTGCGGGCCAAAACCTATAACATTGGCAAGCTCGTTCTACGCCTACCGGAGAAGAAGAAGGACAAGCTCAAACCCAAGAGGGAAGGTCCCTTTGTCATTGACAAAGTTCTCACCAGAGGAGCATACCGCTTATGTAATGCATCCAATAACAGACTCGAGCCAAACCCATGGAACGCGGGCCAGACTCTGGAGATTCTACGCCTAACGCCGAACTCAGTGTTCGTCTCCTTACCCCCTCCTTTTTAATTATGCTCCACCCCTTTTCCTTTCTCGACCTTTTTTCCTCTTCACACACAGTATTTAATACAATGCGGACTCCCGGATCACTCCGGCCGCACTATGTGTGTAAGCTATACCTGGGGGCTTCCTATACGGAAGCTGAAAATAATTACTCAAATGGCTTTTTGCCCAGCACATATGCGTTTCTTTTTTTCATATGTGCCTTTTCTTCACCATTATATGCATCGATATGACTTAAGATGTGGCCAAGCTGGGTTACCTGGCTCTTGTGTTTATGCCCGACGTTCCCGTTAATTCGGCTAGGGCATAAGGGGAGCACCTCTGCGATTGTTACTGCCGGTTCAGCCGGATGTGTACCTCAGACTGGGTGAAGCCGAAAGCTAGCTTCCTTAAGAGAATATTCGGTCGGTGAACAAAAGATGTATTCGTTTAATACAACGTAAATCCCCAGAAGTCTTGTATCCTGCGCCATTGTTTGCAGTCCGGACATGTGCATTGTCGCATGCATACCCAGGGAAAGGAACCCCTAACAGAACTATTCTCCCTGGAAGATGTTTCTTACTATCCATGTAATATAACATAACTAGTTGGGCACTTGTCTATTCAAGCATTTATGACCCCTACGCCTGGTTTCCACGCATACCCTGGTTTTGTATAACTGTGTGGGTATTCAGACACACCCCGGACTGTAGGATCCGGGGGCTGAAGCGAAAAGGTCCGCCATGACAAATGATTTTAATCCGGCTAGGGACTAATCATGTCCATTGAATTACACAGTCACTTGGACTGACTATATTCCTCCTCTATACCATCCAACAGGCTATCTAGCTTACAATCCTGTTGAGAATACTTGGCGGCTAACGCTACCTGGTCATATACCAGACTCACGGGAATTTCTTGCCCATCGGGCCCCGCCGGTCCTACTTCGGCCATATGGTTTGGGTCCAGCTTGGTGTAGTGCGTCTTCACCATAGCCCAGGCTTCTCTTGCACCTTGCCGGCAAGCTGACATCTTCCACAATCGGAAGCGCCACCGTGCTCCTTGAAGCATATCCACAAGCTCCCCCATGCCATTTGGCAGTAAGCTTCATGGCCACAAGGCCGGAGCAACACCCTGCATCACTTGCCAAGCTCGCTCGTGCAGTTGCGAGAGGTCTTGCAGTAATCACTTGCAGATAAGGGTATCTCCTCCTCAGGGCGACCCGTTAACATTCCTGCAAGCAAAATTCTTTCAATTTACTTCCCCGCCAAACTATCATACAGTTCGTCCAGGCACTCACCATAAATGCTGTGTCGAAGCCTTTTGTTCTCCTTCACGGAGTCTGCCAGTTGGGCACGGACGTCTTTTAATTCTACGTCCAGTCGGACATTGGCATCTTGAAGATTGTTCTTCTCCTGCCTAAGTTGCGTAAGAATGCGCTCGCCGGCCTTTAGCTGCCTTTTGAGATGCGAGTCGTCATCTCTTACGCCCTCCGGATTCACCCCGGGATTGCCTGCAGAATTCTCTGATAGACTTGTTATACCAACCATTCAATAACTGGTGAATCATCATACAATTGAGACAAATGTTACCGGATGAAGCCTTCTGGGATTCCTCTAACTTGGCAACCGTGTCCCTCAGCTGGGCCTTGCATTCCTCCAGCTCCCGAGCCAATTGTTCATTCTTATCTACAAGGACCTGTGCATAAATTGATCCTTAAAACAATTATTCCAACCATTTCAAGTCTCAGGGGCTAATGCTATACATGCTTATCAAAATTTCTTACCCGTATATCTTTGGTATACTGGTCCGTCGCTCGGGCAAGCCCGCCTTGAGCAGCTCGGATGTATGCGTCTCCCGAATTGAAGGCATTAAATGCCTCTTCGGAAAAGATGTTGTTCCGAAGCATGGCTCGTTGGCGCCGGTGATTCATGGCGCTCTCTGCTTTGGAGTTCGTGGCCGAGAGCATATCCGCATCTTCTGTCGGAGAACTATGCGGCATCAGCCCCGTGTCCGCCTCCGCTCTCGAAGCCGGTTCTGGAATCCGGCTGGTGGAGGCGTGATTGGCAGGATCCCCGGATATAGTCCGGCTACTCCTCTTCCTGCCAGGACACAAAGGGCGATGTTATACTTCAAATACCATAATCGCAGGACAGGTTTTTGCCTTACCTCTGTAGCGGCATGTCGACCCATACCGCCTTCCTCTTGAGCCTGCCCGATCCAGACGCCGTGGTCGACGAGTCCCTAGGGGCTCGGCCCCGCGCTCTGACCGCCGTATCTACAAAAAACGCGACACTTCAAGGGTAAGGCATGACATCTGAAGGGAGTCCTCTTCGGAGGATAGGGTTTTTCAGTTTGGCTTACACGCGGTGTAGGTAGCAGTCCGGGATAGTCGGCAATAATGGCCAATGAGGCGCCCTCACAGCTCGCTTGATAAAATATCCCATTGACAAGCTCCACGGTAATATCCGGATCTTCTTCGAGTCCTGGATCTAGGGCCCTTCCGGGGTCCTCTGGCTGCGGGGAGGGGCTGGAGATTCCTTCTATGGCCCTCCTCAGTTCCTGCTCGGAAATATCAAAGCAGATAATCTTAGCGAAGAACGCCGCGATAAGTGAAGCAGGGAAAGGAATTATGACCTACCCAGTTTGGGGGGTTGTACATGGAGAATCCATCCTGCAGTTTTATGTGAAGGAATTCTTCCTCTTCTCCTTTGTATAAATCGGACAATATCCTTGCCAAAGCAGTGGCGGAGTCCGAACCCTTACGGGCACAGCGGGTGGCATCATCTTCCCCGTTGAAGTGCCACATGGGCTTCCCCCGATATTGAAGCGGTTGCACCCCCCCGTATTATGCATATTGCCATAACCTCGACTATCATCAGTCCGGACTTGGCCAGTAACTTTATCCTCCTCATCAGGAAGTGTATTTCCCTGGTATCCTCCTCTTGGAGGCCTCGGGGGCACCAGCTTAGACGCGCCCTCGGTGGGGCGTCACTGAACTTGGGGAGACCTGTCCGGACTGGATCCGGAAGGGGAACGTCATCAATGTAAAACCACTCCGAAGGCCAGTTCTCTGGTGCCTTCTTGGGAGTGTCGGATAGGTATCCGGTCTCGGCAATGCGCCATACTTCGGCCCCACCCACTTGACATAGGGATTCTCCCTGGTTGCGGGGGACAAGGCAGAACAGCTTCTTCCATAACCCGAAGTGAGGCTCGCAGCCTAAAAATAGCTCGCAAAGGGCAACGTACCCTGCTATGTGTAGTACAGAGGCAGGGGTAAGGTTGTGCAACTGGAGACCGTAGAACTCCAGGAGCCCGCGAAGGAATGGGTGGATGGGAAACCCGACGCCCCTTAGCAGATGTGGGTGAGGCATATTCGCTCCTATGGAGATGGATTAGGAGATCCCTCCGCTTGTTTCCCTCAGTTATAAGTGGCTATTCCGGCTCGGACGGGGACCATGAACGCCGGTGGGAGAAACCCTTGGGTTTGTAACTCTATCAAATGGCTATGAGGAACTGAACACTCTTCCCAATCCCCTGGCTTGGAGCGAGGAGAGCGAGCAGAAGAGCTGCGACGACCGGACATGTTGGAATGGTTTTTTCCGGAGCGCTTTGTTGGATGCTTGCTCGAGGGGGGAGAGTGAGGTTTGGATCTGAGAATCCCCGTCTCTTCAAATAGACGGTCAGCCCGAAGGATTGAGGGTGGCAAATGCGAAAATGCCTCGGCTCCTCGCATTCGCTCGACACGTGGAGATGGTCATTATTGAGGTACTGAAGCCAGGGAGTACACCATTGATGGGAAGCCGGACACTATTCGTCGTAACAGGGACATTGGAGTATTCGGAGAAGGAACCCGCCTTGCAATGCCGAAGACAAGACTGCATGCCGGACTCATCGTCATTGAAGCCTGGTTCAGGGGCTACTGAGGGAGTCCTGGATTAGGGGGTATCCGGACAGTCGGACTCTATACATCGCCGTACGGACTATTCGAGCGTGAAGATACAAGATTCAAGACTCCGGCCCATGTCCAGATGGGACTCTCCTTTGCGTGGAGGGCAAGCTTGGCGATCCGGATAATGTATTTCCTTCCTTGTAACCGACTCCATGTAAACCCTAGCCCTCTCTAGTGTCTATATAAACCGGAGAGGTTGGTCCTTAGAAGGCCGATCACAATTACAATCATAATCATCATAGGCTAGCTTCTAGGGTTTAGCCTCTACGATCTCGTGGTAGATCTACTCTTGTATTACTCATATCGTCAATATTAATCAAGCAGGAAGTAGGGTTTTACCTCCATCGAGAGGGCCCGAACCTGGGTAAACATTGTGTCCCTTGCCTCCTGTTACCATCATCCTAAGACGCACAGATCGGGACCCCCTACCCGAGATCCGCCAGTTTTCACACTGACAATGACAAACAAGAATGAATGAGTAGGCACATCAGGGCTCAAACAACTCCTACTCATGCTAGTGGGTTTCATCTATTTACTATGGCAATGACAGGTCATGCAGAGGAAAGGGGTTCAACTACCGCGGCAAGTAACACATGAATCATTGTTGTCCTAATGCAGTAAAAGAGAGTAGGAGCGAGAGAGTGGGATTGTATCGGAATGAACAAGGGGGTTTTGCTTGCCTGGCACTTCTGAAAATAGTATAGCTCTTCATCGGTGTCATCGATCTCATCGTCAAAACCACGTCTAACGAGAGGGAGCAAACACCGGCAACAGAGAAGGAACTCAATCAATGCAATGCAACAATATGGTGCATGATCATGACATGTCAAAATGAGTGTGTTGAGCTAATGCAACTAGCAACGAGTTAAATGGAGTTGGTTTGAACACAAGATTCAAATTCAAACTCCATATGTGATGTTTTAAATGCCCTTCATATGATTTGTACTAAACAGCAGCTATAAGTTGTTCTAGCATGCATGAAAATGGTACAGATGAATAGATTGGATTTTTCTGATCATTTTTAATATATAACTTATTTCATTTGGAGTTATGGTTGAATTTATATGATTTTTAGAAGTTTAAGTCTTTTTCTAGATTTTCTGATTAACTAGAATTAAACTAATTCCAGAAAAGAATTTATTGCGTCAGCACTGCGTCAGGGTGACGTCAGCAGGGTCAACAGGGCTGCCCCGGGTCAAACCTGACCGGTGGGACCCCTAGGTTAGTGACACAGCACTGGCTGGAGTCACAGACAGGTAGTTAGGCCACGTCAGCGTAGTCAAACTGACGCGTGGGCCCACTGCAATTAGATTAACCTTAAACTATTTTAGTTAGCTGGTTAGTTAGGCGATGGGGCCCGGCTATCATTGACTCCAGGGGGTTGTTACACTAGTAGAAAACCACCCATTTGTCCCGGTTCGTAAGGGCCTTTAGTCCCGGTTCATGAACCGGGACTAATGGGTCGTTACTAATACCTCCACCCATTAGTCCCAGTTCAATCCAGAACCGGGACCAATGTGCCTCCACGTGGCTCTGTGCGCCCACCCCAGTCAGGGGGCCTTTGGTCCCGGTTGGTGGCACCAACCGGGACCAAAATGCATCCACGCGTCAGCATTCCAGTTGCTGGGGTTTTTGTGTTTTTTTTTTGAAAGGAGGGGAGGTTGGGGGTTTTGGGGGGTTAATTTAATTAGGTGTTTCATATATGGTGTTAGCTAGCTAATTAATACAGAGAAGTGTCCTCTCTTATGTCCGTGCTTGGACGCTACGTACTATATATACATAAGTGATCGAGAGAACCATTCAGTACAGAAGTTCATCATTCATACCGAGAGAAGTGATCGATCGACCTCTCCTTCTCTGAGAGGTTGGTCGAACAACAAGTTTTCGTATCATGTATCCGACGCTACTGGCTACATACATGTACAATATGTATAAGATCTCTTATAATTACAAACCCCTAGCTAGCATTTGAAATCAATTTCCACATGGTATTCTCCGGTTTTACTGATGACGTGGTCAAGAAAGAATCCCGCCAATTCCTCTTGAATTGCTTTCATGCGATCTGGTTCTAGGAGTTCATTCCGCATTTGCCACGTCTAATTTGAAGAAGGGGTTAATTAATACATATATATGAATGAAACTCAATAGAAATGATGGTGTAATAAAATGAAATTGTGAATATTATTGCTTACGCACTTCATATTGTCTTTAAGAGTAGCCCCGCTTGTTTTCAAAGTCGTGGTGTGGATGAACTCGCACACGTAGTATCCATAGAAATCATTCCCTTCCTCCTGCCACAAGCACTTTACGAGAAATAGAGGTAAATCAATGAAGCATTATAAATGGCATTGATGAAAGTATAGCTATATATAGAATCAACGGGCCGGAGATGCGCGCAACTAGCTAGCCAGTAGTACTTACTTTCGGGTATGTATATCGCAGCTCCTTCGGCAGTCCCGGAGCTTCTGCGGTGAACTGTTTCCAAACCCTGCAAAACAAAGAAAATAATTATTATTACTTGAGATATCAGGAAATGAACAAAAAGTTACCGATATGGTGCGCTAATTATGATCGATTGAACTTACTTGCTGAGCATTTCAGTCATGTCCGCATGGGTTTTGGGATCTTTCCGTCTCGAGTCTAAGACGGTTACTAGTCCACGCTCAAGCTTAATCTCCAGAAGAATATAGTGGTACCTGCGCACGCATGCATAACTCATCAATTACATTACTATAACCTCGCTTGAGTAATAAGGGAAACCGAATATGCACACGACAGTAACACTCACGGGCCGTTGTAAGGAAAGAGTATGGTATCTTTGTTTTGATTTTTTATCAACGATCGTAGCAAGTTGTCCTCGGCCTCTTTGACGTTCTTTTCAACCAGAAATACATCTATGATATTTGTGTTAATGAACCCAATATCATAAATTTCTTGTTTTTTGCACTCGACGATCTTCAATCTGCATAATATATTGAGGATAATTAATTATAAATACATGCATGCAATGAAAGAGCCAAGCTATATATAGAGACTTAATGACAGAAATAGTACTTATAGGCAGTAGCAAAAGACCATTAATTTATCGAGGGCCTTTTGATTGAAGAACTCGAAGAACTCCTCAAATGGAACAGTCAATAGATCATTTGCAACGAGATCATGCTCCTCTTTAATATGCAGATACAAAGCATTCTTACTATCAGACTCTCTACAGGTTTCCATGTACCAATTATGGAATCTTCGCATCATTGTTGTCAGAGATTTTTCATCTTTGACGAGAGGCTTCCCGTACTCGTATCTGTGTCCGTCCACCTTCAAGAAATCAGGAAGTGCATCGTCAGGCAGGTAATCGTCAAGATTGCCATAACCGGCCACCATCCTCGGAGCATTAGACACATTGAGCGGGGGGCACATTCTATGCTTGTCCGCCGAGCTGGGCAATTTTTTCCCCTTTGCTTGTTGTTTTGACCTTTTAGCACTGACGGTAGTTCCCGACCGCTGGGCTTGGAGATATGTCTGTTCAGTAATGCGCTCATAGTTGGTTCTCGGCGGAGACTTTGGTGGTTTCCTCAGGGCATCGATAGTGCGCTTTGCTTTCACCGGATCTACCTTCTCCTCCGGAGGTGGATGTCTCTTTGCTTTCACCCCTTCAAAGAACTCCTTCACGTGGGCCTGCACAATCGTATCGTTTTCCTCCTCGGACCTCTCGTACGGTAACTTCTCTAGAGGCTTGAGAGATGATGGACCGTATTTGTATTTCCTCCCGCCTCTGGTTGTGCTACTAGACGCCGGAGCAGACGGAGCGGCTGCGGCGTCTGTCTTCTTTCGTGCTTGCTTACGAGGCGGAGGAGAAGGAGTACGACGCGCCGGAGCAGCCGGGGTGGCGGCAGGTCTCTTCCGCCCTTGCTGGCGAGCCGGAGAAGGAGGATGCTGCTGGCTGCTCGGGAGCGCCGGCGCAGGCGGAGAAGGAGGCGGAGTGCCACCATGCGTCGGAGAAGGAGGCGGAGTGCCGCCACGCGTGCCCTGATCGTCACTCGCCGGAGGAGGAGGCGGTGGAGGAGGCGGAGTGCCTTGACTCGCCGGAGCAGGAGGAGGAGGCGGAGGCGTCCAGTTCAGAAGGTTGATGAGCTCCTTCCTCCATAGGCATGGAGTCTTCAGAGCAGAACCCAGCCTAGTCTCCCCTTCACCGGTAGGGTGGTCAAGCACGAGGTCCTCAAATCCCTCCGTTATTTCATCCACCATCACCTTAGCATATCCTTTTGGAATCGGCTGGCAGTGATAAGTTGTGCCGGGTCCACTAGGATAAACTTGGCCAACAGCCGCCTTGACCTTCAAATTCATCCATCGCGCCATCATGTGGCAATTTTGAGACTCCGTGATACCATCCACGGGATAGCTGGCAGGAGCCGTCAAGACATGCTCCGGCTGAAGCAGCTCGGTGGAAGCCATGCTGCTTCTCCGCTGAGATGGCGGGGTAGCTTCGGGGGAAGCTTCGGTATGTCGTTTGTTGCGATCTGCTGCTTCTCGTTCCTCTTCTCGATCCTCTAGCCCCTTTACCCTTCCAAGAAGCGCCTGCATTTGGTCCTGCTCCAGTTTCTTCCTCCTCTCGTGGGTTTTGTAACCCCCTGCGTCCGGAAAACCAACCTTCCACGGAATGGAGCCTGGCATGCCTCGTGTCCGTCCAGGGTGCTCGGGATTCCCAAGGGCCATTGTGAGCTCGTCCTTCTCCCTGTTTGGAAGGAACGTCCCTCGCTGCGCTGCATTGATATAGTGTCGAAGGTTCTTGACTGGTGTTTGCAGTTGCTCGTCCGTCCACTGACACTTCCCTGTTACAGGGTCCAAGGTTCCGCCAGCCCCGAAGAACCAAGTCCGGCAATGGTCTGGCCAGCGCATTGTCTCTGGTTCGATCCCTTTTTCAAGCAGATCATGCTCAGCCTTGGACCACTTAGGCCGGGCTTTGAGATAGCCACCTGACCCCGTGCGATGGTGAAGCTTCTTCTTCGCAGCATTTTTCTTGTTTGTCTCCGACATCTTCTTACTCTTTTCCGATGTCTTGTGGGCCACAAATGCGGGTCAGTGATCTTTGATCTTCTCATATTTGCCGATGAATTCTGGTGTCTTTTTTTCCTTGACAAACTGGTTCAGCTCTTTCCTCCACCTCCTCATTAGGCCTGCCATCTTCTTAAGAGCACAAGACTTGATTAATTGCTCTTTAACTGGCTTCTCCGGATCCTCCTCTGGCGGTAGGGTGAAATTTGCCTTCAGCTCAGTCCAAAGATCTTCTTTCTGCATATCATTGACATAAGACACCTCAGCGTCTTCATCCTTAGCAGGCTTATACCATTGCTGGATGCTGATCGGGATCCTGTCCCAAACAAGAACCCCGCACTGAGCAGAAAATGCCTTCCTTGTCCGGATGGGTTCAATCGGTTCGCCGTCGGGCGCGATTTCTATGATCTCAAACTTTTCATCTGAGCTCAACTTTTTCTTCGGGCCTCGTCTCCTTACCGAAGTTGTGCTCGATCCGGAGGGCTAGAAATTATAAGGAAGAAAGACGACAGTAATTAATATGTGTACATATACCAAAACAATGGATGCATCAATTAACTAGTCAGCACGGGCTTAACTAATATATATATACCTGGCCGGACTCGGTTCGGTGACCGGAGAAGTCAGCATGGTCTCCTTCGTCTTGTACCTCCATTGTGTCACCGGAGCCATCATGAACATAGTCCTCCTCTTGTACCGGCATTAATGGGTCGAAGCCACCATCATAAACATAGCCCTCTTCTTCATCTAGCTGATCAACGGTGTCGAGGAGAAATGACGCAACATCATCACTTGATCCATTTGCGATTATGTCCCCCAACATCACTTCTGTTTCTTCGTCTCGGGAGTGCTCCATAGTTTCTGCAAATATTTACAACATGTCAATTATTATTCAAACATGGTACAGATGGATATATATATATATATATATATATATATATATATATATATAT
>NC_057795.1:623612270-623613108 GCF_018294505.1 Triticum aestivum
GACACAATGCTTCAAGGGTTTGGGGTGGCCT
The DNA here is from genome assembly GCF_018294505.1 of Triticum aestivum. NCBI lineage: Eukaryota > Viridiplantae > Streptophyta > Magnoliopsida > Poales > Poaceae > Triticum > Triticum aestivum. Next base: position 623,612,302 of record NC_057795.1, read on the forward strand.
CGACGATAACGCTCTTTTAACTTGATAAATTTGGGTGGCCTCGAGAGAGTTAATTTGTCGGGTAGGGGCGCGGCGGGAGGGGGTAGGAGACCAACATCGTTTTCTCTCTAGGGTTTGGGTGTCCTCGAGAGTTTTGGTCGAGCGAGAGGGCCAAGGGGGGTGCTGCAGTTGTATAAGTTATCACGGTCGAGAGGGGGTATATATATATATCGATCGCCCCTCATGTCTAAGTTATCTAGAGGGGGTTATATCGACAACGACGCGACATACATATATACATGGGAAAATAATGTTATCGGGGAGGGGGTATCGGTACCACCCCCTAGCTCGTGTTGAAGTTTCTTCTTTCTCCTCTATTCCTTTCTTTCTTCTTCTCCTCTTCTTTTTATTCTTCTCCCTCGAGAAAGGAAAATAATTAAGGAAAAGGAAGAAAAGAGAAAAAGGAAGAAGGAAGAAGAAGAAAAAAAAAGAGGAGAAGAAGAAAGGAATAGAGGAGAAAGAAGAAAAAATAGAATTTAGAATTTCTTCTTTCTCCTCTATTCCTTTCTTCTTCTCCTCTTCTTTTTCTTCTTTTTTCCTCTTCTTATTTATTTCTCCTCTTCTTCCTCTCCTCTTTTTCTCCTTTCTTCCTCTTCTTATTTTCCTTTTTCCTCTCATTCTTTTAGTATTGCTTGTTTTAAAAAAATGTTCAAATAGAAAATTTCGAAAAAAACAAAGGTTTTGCCTAATGCATTGTTCATATGAATATACAAACATTTGCATATTCTACAATAATTAATATCACCAAAAAAATCTATGAACAGAAAA
>NC_057795.1:623613118-623613803 GCF_018294505.1 Triticum aestivum
GGAAAATAATGTTATCGGGGAGGGGGTATCGGTACCACCCCCTAGCTCATGTTGAAGTTTCTTCTTTCTCCTCTATTACTTTCTTTCTTCTTATCCTCTTCTTTTTCTTCTTCTCCCTCAAGAAAGGAAAATAATTAAGGAAAAGGAAGAAAAGAGAAAAAGGAAGAAGGAAGAAGAAGAAGAAAAAAAAGAGGAGAAGAAGAAAGGAATAGAGGAGAAAGAAGAAATTTTTTCTTCTTTCTCCTCTATTCCTTTCTTCTTCTCCTCTTCTTTTTCTTCTTTTTTCCTATTCTTATTTATTTCTCCTCTTCTTCCTCTCCTCTTTTTCTCCTTTCTTCCTCTTCTTATTTTCCTTTTTCCTCTCATTCTTTTAGTACTGCTTGTTTTAAAAAAATGTTCAAATAGAAAATTTCGAAAAAAACAAAGGTTTTGCCTAATGCATTGTTCATATGAATATACAAACATTTGCATATTATACAATAATTAATATCACCAATAGATACAATAAATACAGAGCGACGAAGAGCCAATAGATACAAAAAATCTATGAACAGAAAAAAAACATGAACAATAAATACACATATGAACAATAAATACATATATGAACAAAAACATGCTCTGAACAATTTTTGAACATTACATACACATAGCCACATACATACACATATACATTATATATATATAT
>NC_057795.1:623613813-623642010 GCF_018294505.1 Triticum aestivum
ATTGAACAAAAAATTAAACTAATAAAAATGAAAAAAAACAGAGCCGGTGCGGCGCGGCGGCTCACAGCGGTGGCGGCGCGCGGGGGCGGGCGACGGCGACGGGGCAGGGGCTTGGGGCGCAGCGCGCGGGGGCGGGCGACGGCGACGGGGCAGCCTGGCGGCGACGACGGCGGGCGCGGGCTCGGGGAGGTAAGCGACGACGACGGGCGGCGTCGGGGCAGCCTGGCGGCGTCGATATGCTCGGCGTCGTCGGGGGGCAACTGGTGGCGATGAACTCTGCAAAACTGCGAAGTGCTACTTATATACAAGGAGCATTGGTCCCGGTTGGTGGCGCAAACCGGGACTAATGCACCCTTTAGTCCTGGTTGGTGCCACCAACCGGGACCAAAGGCCTCTTTTTCGGCAGCCCAAAGGGCGGGAAGCTGCGCCCTTTAGTCCCTGTTGGTGGCACCAACCGGGACCAATGCCCCCCCCCTTTAGTCCCGGTTGGAGCCACCAACCGGGACCAAAGACCCCTGTGCTGCCCGCATCGGGGCCAAAATTTAGTCCCACCACGCTAGTTGAGAGGGGCGCGCAGTGGTTTATAAGCCCCACTGCCGCACCCATCTCGAACTCCTCTCTACTGCAGGCTTATGGGCCTACTTGCGACTGCTTTGCCTGATGGGCCTTCTGGGCCTACTGCGGGCCTGAATCCTGGCCCATAGTAGGGATTCAAGTCGTAGTCAGGCCGTGGGGGCCCAGTGGGGGGCATTTTTTTTGTTTTTTTTGTTTTCTTTACTTATTGTTGCTATTTTTATTTTTTTCCAGTTTTTTTGTTTTGTTTTGTGCATTATTTATTTTCTTTTGTTTTTTGCTTTATTTTTAATTCTTTTTGCTTTTAGTTTTAGGAAAATAATAAACTTTCCACTTTTTTTGTTTTCTTTCTTGCTTTATTTATTTTATTTTGTTTCTACTTACAACAAAATACTTATTGTTGTTTTTTGTTTTGTTTTCTGCATTATTTATTTTCTTTTGTTTTTTGCTTTATTTTTTAATTCTTTTTGCTTTTAGTTTTAGGAAAATTATAAACTTTCCACTTTTTTTGTTTTTTTGTTTTCTTTCTTGCTTTATTTATTTTATTTTGTTTCTACTTACAACAAAATACTTATTGTTGCTATTTTTAATTATTACGAGGGCCGAACCATAAGACATTAAAGCATTTCAAATGAACTCTGAAAAAGTTGAAAGTTGGCATGGTATCATAAATTGACCCACACATCGCATGTGCATGTACAAAACGGACAATGGTATCATACTCGTCAGTTACAAAGTTGGCATGGTATCATCATAATAGTTGCGGGAGAAAGTCTTCACTTTTTCTACGCTTGTGTCATTTGCTTATTGCGCCGTAACCATGGATAATCTTCATCGTTTATCAGGATGCTGGGGTCAGCCTTGACTTTAAAGGGAGGAATTTCATGAAACTTTTCATAATCTTCAGACATGTCTGTCTTGTCCTCCACTCCCACGATGTCCCTTTTTCCTGAAAGAACTATGTGGCGCTTTGGCTCATCGTATGATGTATTCGCTTCCTTATCTTTTCTATTTCTCGGTCTGGTAGACATGTCCTTCACATAGATAACCTGTGCCACATCATTGGCTAGGACGAACGGTTCGTCAGTGTACCCAAGATTTTTCAGATCCACTGTTGTCATTCCGTACTGTGGGTCTACCTGTACCCCGCCTCCTGACACATTGACCCATTTGCAATTAAACAAAGGGACCTTAAAATCATGTCCGTAGTCAAGTTCCCATATGTCCACTATGTAACCATAATATGTGTCATTTCCCCTCTCGGTTGTTGCATCAAAGCGGACACTGCTGTTTTGGTTGGTGCTCTTTTGATCTTGGTCAATCATGTAAAATGTATTCCCATTTATCTCGTATCCTTTCCAAATCAATACAGTCAAAGATGGTCCCCTGGATAACAAGTACAGCTCATCACAAACAGTGTTGTCACCTCTGATACGTGCCTCCAACCAACTGCTGAAAGTCCTGATGTGTTCACATGTAATCCAGTCGTCGCACTGCTCCGGGTGTTTGGAGCGCAGACTGTTCTTGTGTTCATCGACATACGGGGTCACCAAGGTAGAGTTCTGTAGAACTGTGTAGTGTGCTTGAGACCAAGAATATCCATCCCTGCATATTATTGAGTCCCTTCCAAGCGTGCCTTTTCCAGTCAGTCTCCCCTCATACCGCGATTTAGGGAGACCTATCTTCTTAAGGCCAGGAATGAAGTCAACACAAAACCCGATGACATCCTCTGTTTGATGGCCCATGGAGATGCTTCCTTCTGGCCTAGCGCGGTTATGGACATATTTCTTTAGGACTCCCATGAACCTCTCAAAGGGGTAGATATTGTGTAGAAATACGGGGCCCAGAATGACAATCTCGTCAACTAGATGAACTAGGACGTGCGTCATGATATTGAAGAAGGATGGTGGGAACACCAGCTCGAAACTGACAAGACATTGCACCACATCACTCCTTAGCCTTGGTATGATTTCTGAATCGATCACCTTCTGAGATATTGCATTGAGGAATGCACATAGCTTCACAATGGCTAATCGGACGTTTTCCGGTAGAAGCCCCCTCAATGCAACCGGAAGCAGTTGTGTCATAATCGCATGGCAGTCATGAGACTTTAGGTTCTAAAACTTTTTCTCTGCCATATTTATTATTCCTTTTATATTCGACGAGAAGCCAGTCGGGACCTTCATACTAAGCAGGCATTCAAAGAAGATTTCCTTCTCTTCTTTGGTAAGAGCATAGCTGGCAGGACCTTCATACTGCTTTGGAGGCATGCCGTCTTTTTCGTGCAAACGTTGCAGGTCCTCCCGTGCCTCAGCTGTATCTTTTGTCTTCCCATACACGCCCAAGAAGCCTAGCAGGTTCACGCAAAGGTTCTTCGTCACGTGCATCACGTCGATTGAAGAGCGGACCTCTAGGTCTTTCCAGTAGGGTAGGTCCCAAAATATAGATTTCTTCTTCCACATGGGTGCGTGTCCCCCAGCGTCACTCGGAACAGCTAGTCCGCCGGGACCCTTTCCAAAGATTACGTGTAAATCATTGACCATAGCAAGTACGTGATCACCGGTACGCATGGCGGGCTTCTTCCGGTGATCTGCCTCGCCTTTGAAATGCTTGCCTTTCTTTCGACATTGATGGTTGGTCGAAAGAAATCGACGATGGCCCAGGTACACATTCTTCCTGCAGCTTGCCAGGTATATACTATCAGTGTCAAGTAAACAGTGTGTGCATGCGTGGTATCCCTTGTTTGTCTGTCCTGAAAGGTTACTGAGAGCGGGCCAATCGTTGATGGTCACGAACAGCAACGCCTTTAGGTTAAATTCCTCCTGTTTGTGCTCATCCCACGTACGTACACCGTTTCCATTCCACAGCTCTAAAAGTTCTTCAACTAATGGCCTTAGGTACACATCAATGTCATTGCCGGGTTGCTTAGGGCCTTGGATGAGAACTGGCATCATAATGAACTTTCGCTTCATGCACATCCAAGGAGGAAGGTTATACATACATAGAGTGACGAGCCAGGTGCTGTGATTGCTGCTTTGCTCCCCGAAAGGATTAATGCCATCCGCGCTTAAAGCAAACCATACGTTCCTTGGCTCACTTGCAAACTCATCCCAGTACTTTCTCTCGATTTTTCTCCACTGCGACCCGTTAGCGGGTGCTCTCAACTTCCCGTCTTTCTTACGGTCCTCACTGTGCCATCGCATCAACTTGGCATGCTCTCCGTTTCTGAACAGACGTTTCAACCGTGGTATTATAGGAGCATACCACATCACCTTCGCAGGAACCCTCTTCCTGGGGGGCTCGCCGTCAACATCACCAGGTTCATCTTGTCTGATCTTATACCGTAATGCACCGCATACCGGGCATGCGTTCAGATCCTTGTACGCACCGCGGTAGAGGATGCAGTCATTAGGGCATGCATGTATCTTCTGCACCTCCAATCCTAGAGGGCATACGACCTTCTTTGCTGTGTATGTACTGTCGGGCAATTCGTTATCCTTTGGAAGCTTCTTCTTCAATATTTTAAGTAGATTCTCAAATCCTTTGTCAGGCACAGCATTCTCTGCCTTCCTTCCACTGCAGCAATTCCAGTACGGTACCCAGCTTTGTGTTGCCATCTTCGCAATTGGGGTACAACCCTTTTTTGTGGTCCTCTAGCATGCGATCGAACTTCAGCTTCTCCTTTTGACTTTCGCATTGCGTCCTTGCATCGACAATGACCCAGCGGAGATCATCATCATCGGGCACATCGTCTGGTTCCTCTTGATCTTCAGCAGCTTCGCCCGTTGCAGCATCATCGTGCACATCATTTGGTTCCTCTTGATCTTCAGGAGCATCACCGTATTCAGGGGGCACATAGTTGTCATCGTACTCTTCTTCTTCGCCATCTTCCATCATAACCCCTATTTCTCCGTGCCTGTCCAAACATTATAGTGTGGCATGAAACCCTTGTAAAGCAGGTGGGTGTGGAGGATTTTCCGGTCAGAGTAAGACTTCGTATTCCCACATACAGGGCATGGACAACACATAAAACCATTCTGCTTGTTTGCCTCAGCCACTTCGAGAAAATCATGCACGCCCTTAATGTACTCGGAGGTGTGTCTTGAACCGTACATCCATTGCCGGTTCATCTGCGTGCATTATATAATTAAGTGACCAAATTAATAGAAGTTCATCATCACATTAAAATCAAAGTATATACATAGTTCTCATCTAACAACATAAAGCTCTGCAGAGCATCTAAATTAATTAAACCATACACTGAAACTATGTAAAACATTTCAATGCGAAAACAAATACGAAAACAAATGCGAAACCAATGTAACAACTGATCCAACGGCATAATGATACCAAGCCTCGGTATGAATGGCATATTTTCTAATCTTTCTAATCTTCAAGCGCATTGCATCCATCTTGATCTTGTGATCATCGACGACATCCGCAACATGCAACTCCAATATCATCTTCTCCTCCTCAATTTTTCTAATTTTTTCATTCAACAAATTGTTTTCTTCTTCAACTAAATTTAACCTCTAGACAATAGGGTCGGTTGGAATTTCCGGTTCAACAACCTCCTAGATAAATAAAATCTATGTCACGTTGGTCGGCATAATTGTCATAAACAATAAATGAACCAATAGTTATGAAAAGATAATATATACCACATCTGAATCATAGACAGGACGAGGGCCGACGGGGGCGGATACCAAAACCATCGCACTATATAAGATGCAATAATAAAAGTAAGAAAATTATACAAGTATCTATATAAACATACAAGTAAGAGTTTTCTTTCCTTTCAGAAAGAAGATAAGAACAAGAGGCTCACCACGGTGGTGCCGGCGACGCGGGCGATCGACGGCGGTGAAGACGGGGACGGGACGTGACGGACCGCTAAACCTAGACAAATATTGAGAAAAATGGAGCTTGGAGGTGGAGCTTGGAGAGGAGAAAGCTTAAGTAGTGTGGCTCGGGCATTCCATCGAACACCTCGTGTGCATAGGAGGTGAGCTAGAGCAACACAAAGCTCTCTCCTCGTTGGCCACGAAAAACAGAGCAGTGAGAGTGCTCTGCTCGCGGGGTATATATAGGCAATTAATTGGTCCCGGTTCGTGGCATGAACCAGGACTAAAGGGAAGCCTTTGGTCCCGGTTCATTCCCCCAACCGGGACCAATGGTGGTGGGCCAGGAGCAAGGCACATTGGTCCCGGTTCGTCCCGCCAACCGGGACCAAAAGGTCCAGACGAACCGGGACCAATGGCCCACGTGGCCCGGTCGGCCCCCGAGGCTCAAGAACTGGGTCCAATGCCCCCATTGGTCCCAGTTCTGGATTGAACCGGGACTAATGGGCTGGACCGGCCTGGACCATTGCCCCCTTTTCTACTAGTGTTAGTAGCGTGCTTAGGCCCTAATGGCCGGTTACGTCGGCGGTTAGCCGCCGGCTACCATAGCCGACGGCGAAGGTACTCCGGCCGGCCGATTCCGGTGGCCGTTCGAAGCGCGGCTAGGCTCTTTCGAAAGCCCGCAGGGAGGCGCGTCGGGTGGTGCAAGTGGCAGCTGTAGGGGAGGGTTGTAGCATCGACTGCGTCGAGGTGGGCGGCGGCGGCGCTCGGGCACATGCGGGCAGCGGTGCTACGGGGCACGGGCGGCTAGGAAAAGGGCTAGGAGGCCTCCTGGAGGCACGAGGAGCTCATTGCCGTGCTCGGCAACGACGGAAACCGGCTGCAAAGGTGGTGCACAACCAGGCAGGTGGCGGCGGGGCTCAGCCATGGCGGTGGCGCTAGCTTGAGGTCGAACAGAGCAACGGGGTTAGGGGGGAAGAGGGGCTCACGGTGAGTTGCTTGGCGCAGATGATGAGGCCGGGGAGGCTCTGGACGTGCCGAATCGGGCGGTGGGGATCACCGACAGTGGCGGTGATGAGGACGGCAGGGACGACGTTGCAGGGCTCCTGCGGTCGCGTGCTTCGGGTGGGTAGCTCCATGGGGTCATGACGGAGCTCGGAGACGCGCAGAGGGAGTGAGGGAGTGGCCGTGGCCGTGCTGGTGCTCGTCGGCACACTGCAGCGGCTCTCGGGGTTGCTCTGGGCTACGAGAGAGCGAGAGCCAGAGGAGAGGAAGAGGGCTAGACAGCGAGGGGAGAGGCAAGGGAGGTCGGGGACATCTCCTGGCGTCGCGAGAAGGACCAGGGGGAGGAAGCAGGAGGTGGCGTCCGGTGCACGCGCGGGCGACACGCCTCTGCCTACTGGCAGAGGTTGAAGACGCCGCTTCGGCCTGGTGGGCTGCCCCAGCTACAGGGATGGGCCAGGTGGGCTTTGGTGGGCGCCAGGTAAGTTGGCCCAGGTTAGTCTCTCTGTCTTTTATTTCTGTTTTTCTATTTTTCTGTAATCTTTAGGGCTTTTCTAAAAATACCTAGACCCTTTCAAAAATCACGAAACTGCACATGCCGACTGTATAGAATATATCCAACATGGAACATTTCAGTTTAGGATTATTTGGACATTTAAAATATTTACTAGCATTTAAATGCCCAAATTCAAATAACATATGATTTAATCTAATGACCTTTGGATGACCTAGAAATTTGTGCACCATTTTTGTCAGAGGTTCTAGACCAAGGCAAAGATGATGAACACTTTAGAAGGACATTTCGGGTTCATTGGAAAAGTATTTTAGTAACCCTAGTTGAGTTGGGTGGTGCTGGGAGTTTCTGTCATCCCCATTTCAAGTTTCTGAGAAAATTAAACATGATGCGACACCAGATGCTAGCACTAGGCAGACCAGAACTAGGGATGTGACAACTAGGCACCCCATTCCTTATTGCAGCTGCAAGTTCATGACAAAGACTATTGCTATCTTTAGTTAGAACCGCGGCGGCAATTTCTATAATATAACTCTGCAGTACTTCTGACATTATGCATGTTATTTTCCTGTTCGATTTTCCTTTGAATGTCCACCATACGTTAACTGGGTAGGCTTGCCAGTGCGTAAACCCAGGGCGGCGCCTTGAGGACGGATCCCCATTAGCCTGCTGGGTGCGCTTGCTGTCAGGCAAACCACCTTACTGCCCTTAGCGCGGCCGCTCGAACTATCGAGCTTGACTCGAGTCAGAGTCGAGAGCGTTGCTAATTGCGGAAGGCTGCCCTTCCGCCCTCGACGCGGGCACTTGAGCTGTTGAGTGGACTCGAAACAGAACAAGGGTGTTGCCAATTGCGGGAGATCCCCTCTGCGCACAGGTTTCCCATACATAGGCCGAATCTCCGAGGACGATAACCTTATATTAAGGAGAAAATTTAAAGTTCGGCGTGACTTAGCGATGAAGAACTGTTAGGCCACCTTCTCCGCGGGAGCCGTGGCGATGAAGAACTGTTAGGCCAACTACTGGACCAGATTCTCACAATTGCTTGCCCCTACCTGGCGCGCCAAAGATGTCGGTGGGAAACGACACCTATGGGATCACAAGAATCCCTACTACGGTTGCGGGGCGCGGGGTTGTGAGAAGAGCAGGATCAACAGTCAGCACAAGGATCGTTTACCCAGGTTCGGGCCGCGAGGATGCGTAAAACCCTAGTCCTGCTTGGTGGATGTATTGAGTGTTCTTGCGCTCTCGAACTAGCTATGGGTACTGCGTGGTTCGAAAGAGCCGAATCCTTTTCCTGTATGCCATGGGCCTCCTTTTATAAAGGGGCTGCCACAATGGCACACAGGAGGTGGAAAGGCCTACAGTGCTATGAGCTAATCGCTCGTATTATAGGACAAAGCGCATTTAATGTGTGGCTTAGGTGTCCTCTCACTTTATCGGGGACAGGAGCGAGGCCCGTCCCGTCCGCCGCTGCTCCTCCTCGCTTCGACACGTGCCCTGGCCAGCGATGCATGCGGTGCCATGTAGGCAGGCACACAGCTGAGGTAGCGCGGTGGTGAAGCCTCCACGAAGATCTACATGCCGCCACGCAGGTGCGTGCTGAGTTGGCCTGGAAGCTGCATGTTGCCACGCAGGTGCCTGCCCAGCTGGTTGGGCTGGCAGCTGCATGCGAACGGCAGTGGGGATTTGGTTGCTGCGGGCCTGGCAGTGTCCCCGCTGTCGCCTTCGGCAAGGGTCTCGCAGGGCGGCCCGGCAAGGGTCTTGCCATGGCGTGATGTCGTCCCCGGCAAGGACCTCGCCGGGGCCTTGTGGATTTTCCTCGGCAAGGATCTTGGCGAGGATTGTTGCTCTCAAATCCTTATCTGATCTCGAATATTCTTTGTCTTCACAAAGATCTGCATGCCACCATGGAGATGCCTCCCGAGCCCTGGCCCAACGTGGTTGATGGTGTTGGAGACTGTGGGCTCGATGGTGGCTCACTCTGCTGGTATGGGTGAGCCATCCCGACAAGGGCCTTGCCGGGGCTGCGGAGGCTGCCCCGGCAAGGGCCTTGCCGGGGAAACCTACTTCACCCGTTTGATCTCTCTGGCCTTGGTCCTTGGCGTTGCCTTGTTTGTCTTGTGCCTTCGGCTTCTCTTCGGCTTCCCTCCTTTGCCCTGCTATGCGCGGCCATGGCGCGTGGCTCCAACTGCCCGTGCACAAGTAAAGGGGTCAAAAGGAGAGCCCCTACTTTTGTACACCGACAAGAAGGAAATCTTCAATCCATACCGCGGGGTCTGTTGTCCCATCATATGGTCTGATGTTTACGGGTTTAAACCCTTCTAGGAACTCATGTTCCATTACTTCGTCAGTGAAGCATAGGGGGTGTGCGGCGCCTCTATGGCTAGCTGCATCACAACATAGTTCAAATGAGTCTGATCTATTGTATTCGGCCCGGGCGGATTTGTATTTAGTATATCTGGCGTGGCGGTCATCGTCACATGTTGGGGTACGCCCCCATGATCTGTAGATCGATCTTGACTGTCCTGCTTTGTTTTTCAATTCATCTCGCAGGTCATGCGTGTAGCCCCGGGCCTTCGTGTTTTTAATTGTTTGGCAACGGGGTGCGGGCTTGTGTTCGGGCTGATACGCCGCTTTGTCTTGGCCACGGGGTGGCCGGTCAGCCGCATCCTGTGCTGGTAGTATAGGCTCTAGTGCCTCATCCTCGAATTGAGGTAATAACCTGCGCCTCGGGTAACTTTTAGTTGGGCGCTCGAGTCCGTATTCCTCGGCTGCCAGGACCTCAGTCCATCTATCAGTTAGCAGATCTTGATCAGCTTGAAGCTGCTGCTATTTTTTCTCCAGGCTTTTTGCAGTGGCTATAAGCCGGCGCTTGAAGCGCTCCTACTCGACGGGATGCTCAAGCACGATAAATTCTTCATCGCCTAAGCTCACTTCGTCTTCGGAGAGGGGCATGTAATTGTCATCCTTCGAGTCTCCATCCATTGCCTGTTCATCGGGGCTAGCTTGCCCATCCTCCCGTCCGGCTTGCTCGAAGCTTGGCTGGGTGGGATTGCTTTCGTCTTCGGTGTCATCCAGAGTGCTATTGTACCTTGTGTCGGTATCGCTATTTTTGCTATGGCGGGGCTTATAGCGGCGCCGCTGACATCGGCGCTTAGATTGCTTCTCAAGGGGATTATCCTCCGTTGCCTCATCGCCATTGCTTTCTTTAGGTGTGTCCACCATATATATATGATGAGGTGGTTGTCCAGCGCCCTGTGGGCGGTGGTTCCTGTTCTTCTTTGGCATCGTCGTCCATGCCGTCGATGTCTTCGGAGTCGAAATCAAGCATGTCGGTTAAGTCGTCGATAGTGGCTATTAAGTGGGTGGTGGGTGGGTAATGAATTTCTTCGTCATCCGTTTCTCACTCAAGCCGGACATAGTTCGGCCAAGATTCTCCTGACAGGGAGAGTGACTTTAATGAGTTTAGCATGTCGCCCAAGGGTGAGTGCTGAAAGATATCCGCGAAGCTAAACTCCATGATCGGTGCCCAATCAGGTTCGATGGGCACAGATGCACGCGGTTCGGAGCCTATGGCTGGAGACGAGTCCGAGGGTCCGATGGCACAGACCTCATTGGAGGCGAAGTCTGTGTTTGGCTCTATCGCCGCCGAGTGTGCGGTCTCCATGGCGGGGTCCATCCACCCGTCCTCGGATGGCACGATCTGCTCCAGATTTAAAGCCAGGGCAGCTGCAGGTGCGATATCCTGAACACCGTCCGATGGCAGATCTAGGTCATGCTCATCGCGACTGTAGGGTGCACCTGTTATGGGCTCGAATCCGTCGAAGATCAAGTCTCCACGGATGTCGGCAGTGTAATTCAGGCTTCCAAACCTGACGTGATGGCCGGGGGCATAGCTATCGATCTGCTCCAGATGGCCAAGCGAGTTAGCCCGCAGTGCGAAGCCGGCGAATACGAAGATCTGTCCGGGGTGGAAAACCTCACCCTGGACCGCATCGCTGTAGACGATTGAAGGAGCCATCAAGCCTTATGGTGACGACATAGTGGAACTCTCAATAAAACACCAATGTCGGTGTCAAAACCGGCGGATCTCAGGTATGGGGTCCCGAACTGTGCATCTAAGGCTAATGGTAACAGGAGGCGGGGGACACAATGTTTACCTAGGTTCGGGCCCTCTCTATGGAGGTAATACCCTACTTCCTGCTTGATTGATCTTGATGATATGAGTATTACAATAGTTGATCTACCACGAGATCGTAGAGGCTAAACCTAGAAGCTTGCCTATGATTATGATTGTTGTTTTCCTACGGACTAAACCCTCCGGTTTATATAGACACCGGAGGGGGCTAGGGTTACACAGAGTCGGTTACAGAGAAGGAAATCTATATATCCGAATTGCCAAGCTTGCCTTCCACGCAAAGGAGAGTCCCACCCGGACACGGAACGAAGTCTTCAATCTTGTATCTTCATAGTCCAACAGTCTGGCACAAGCATATAGTCCAGCTGTCCGAGGACCCCCTAATCCTGGACTCCCTCACCATCCAATTCAAATCTTTCCTCACTTGTTTCAAGACCTCCGCATAGCTAGGACTATTATCAAACACCATGTCAAGCTCATCCGGGTCCGGTTCAATATTCCCTTTCAAGAAGGCTTCTTTGTCCCCATGATGAACAAACACACATGTTTTTCCCATCCCTATAAGCATTCAAACAACAAAACGTATCATTTCTTCCATGAGTACTAATCCAAAGATTAACACGGAATACAAACCCTAACATAGATATGAAACAACAACCCTAACCCTTGCCCCAACATAACAACACCCATAACCCTAACCCTAACATACTAGCAAGCCTAACCCTAGCACCAACATAAGAACACTCACAGGAATAGCCCTAATATACTAACAACCCTAATCATAGGAAATTGGCAAACAAACATCTCATATCTCCATATAAATCTCTTGATCCATAAAAACTAGGGTTTCCCCAAACTAGCAACAAATGAGCAATTTGTTAACATTTCTTCGATCAAAACAAGGAGATCAGAGAAGATTACTTTGAGGGAGGGATTGAGTTCGAAATCCACAGACAAAATCTTCAAATTTGAAAGATTTGGAGAAGGATTTGAGAGGGGGAGAGGGGGCAAATCTCGGGTGGGGATGGTTTGGGGTTGGGGTTGTGTGTGGGGGGAGTGGGGGAGGGGGCCAGCCAGCCAACTAGTAACAGACATGTGCATCGCCTAGCTCTGAGGCGCTGCACTGCTCGGTGCGGAACCCAGGGCTGCCACGCTGGACAGAAGTGCAACACCTGCGTGCTAGACATGGCACCGTAGGGTGTGGCTCCTTCGTGTCAGGCGCCACTCAAAAAGTTCAGTTGAGTGATTTTTTTTGGAAGCAGTTCATTTTATGAAATGATTTCATCAACAGGTTAAAATATCAAATTTGCCCAACTCGTGATCAGGGCCTCAGGGCCGTGTCAGCGTCTATTGACTTAAGTGGCACGCTAGGATCAATTCGGATATCGTACAGGAACACGACGGCTACTGATTAAACTCTAGTCTGGTCGAAATCACGGTCTGGGAATTGATTGGAGGCTGGAAAATCTGAACCCAAGCGTAGGTGTGAATGATGTGACACACAGATATTCCCACACTCTCAGTGTGGTAGTAGTAACTAATGAGGAAACTACCGACAGTGCCAAGCGTACGTCCGTACAAGCTGTGCGTATCGCCGATCTTGTGCCGTCTCACTCTGGGTGCCGACACTTCGAGGTGCTGGCCAAGTAGGTGTACATGCCGTACGTACGTCGTGCTTGTGCTACATTGCTTGTAACTTGCGCGCACAAGCTAGCTGGGCTCGTTTTGTCGCTGTGAGGATGAACGGACCATGTCGTCATCCTCCTGGTTTCTTTCCACCGTCGACGTCGCTGGCATGCACCGTACCGTTTTCTGAGAAGGACCGGCCATGTCATCTCATTATCAGCTTGTGTGACATGTGCAGTAGCAGTTAGTTTCTCTTGTAATTACGGCACCTCAGGCTCACTGCCGTGACGTTGTGGCGTGAGTCCGTACGTCACTGCCGGTGAGAGGTTTTCGTCGGGGAATTGAAAGCGCAGGCCACGTCCATCTGAGGAGACGTCGTTTGTCGCGTGGCCAAAACATGTGCCCTTTTTATTCAGTCCTACAATTAATGAGCTTTTTTCATCATCCGTACGGCTTGAGACTAGTGAAATAACTTAGACTAGTTATATGCATATGTTACTGATCTATGTTAGTACCTTTACAATGAGGAATAACATATGTGTGGTGTCATGCAACATTTCATTTATTAGATTATAGACTCATCTTATCTTGGTATGTGTGATGTTACTCATACTATTAGTAATTACTTGCCTGTCGAGGAAGCTATGTTATCACATGCCTCTCTTTTTTCATTAATTACTTACGACATCATCTATTTTGCCTAGATATGTGTGATGTTATCATCTATGTTGCTCCCACTGTGGTCTGCGGGTATGTAAGAAGAAACGAAACGTGTACTGAGGCCTCCTGTTTGCGTTGACAGAAGCATGTAGGGCCGAGGAACGAAGACGATGGACAGTAAGGCGAAATCACTAGTTAAGGAGCACTTTTTGCATGTGTCACTTGTTGCGACTTAAGAGTTTCTTTTTATTAGATCCGTTTACTTAAAACGTTTTATCTCTTAAATTGTGTGTCCAAATCTTGAATCATTTTCACATTTGATTTCCCGGGTCGAAATCTTCTATATTGATGAGTTTTGATGATCTTTTTAGGAAAAACAGGATGAAAAAACTGAACTGAGGGCACATGTTTATTTTTTTTTTGGAAAAAGGCACAACCGTGCCTCTCGCGAAAGCAACCCCGTGCATCTCACGAAAGAAAAAAAAATAGAAAATGCTTTTTTGTTTGTTTCCGACAGGCATGAACGTGCATGTCGAGGAAGCAAATCAGTGCCTCTCACGAAAGGAAAAAAGAAAAAGAAAACGTGTTTTTTCCGTTTTCGAGAACACCTCTGTGCCTCTTACGGAAGCAAATCCGTGCCTCTCGCGATAGGAAAAGAACGTGTTTTTCGCACATTTTTTCTTTCAAATTTTTTTGTCCAAAAGCTAAGAAAGGCGGTGAAAAATCAAAAAGTCAGAATATTCAGGGAAAACACCATCTAAAAGCCAGAAAAGCGTGCGAGAAAATAGAAAAACAAAAATCGGAGGGAGCGCCCAGACCACAACGCGTAGCGGTGGCTGAAAGTGTGCCAACTGATGCTATCAGCCCACCCCAAACGGCCCTTGGGGAGGCTCCCGAACTAGTGCTCGTTGATTAGTTGCTCCCACAGCAAGGACGGCATGGACGGGCACAACCATGTCTCGCTACAAGCAAAACAAAGTCGGCTCTCCCTGTAACCGCTGGCCAAAATCGGCCGGCCCAACTTGCGTGAGGCCACTACCTCTTTTTTTGTTTGTTTGAACTTTTGTTTTCTTTTTTATAATTTCTTTTTAAAAATTTTGTTTATACCTTACAAAATTCTAAACATATATATATACATATATATATATATATATATATTAGAAAAATATTAATTTCATAATTTTTTGAAAAATATTAATTGTGCATTTGAAAAGCATTAAATGTGTATAGAAGAAATATTAACCATGTATACGAAAAATGTATACAAAAAATATACAATGTCTGTGCAAAAAGTTGATCATGTCTTTAGAAATGTTAATCAAGCATTTGGAAAAACAATAAACAAGTATTTGAAAAATATTAATCAAGTGTTTGAAAATGTTGAATGTGTATAGAAAAATGTTGATCATATATTAAAAAATGATGGAATTTTATTATCATGTATGTAAAAATGTTAGTTAAGCATTTAAAAAAATATTGAACAAGTAGTTTCAAAAGGTTAATCCAGCATTCGGAAAATGTAAAATGTGTTCATGCATTCAAAAAAATGTGAATCTTGCATTTGAAAAATGTTACAATGTGCATATGAAACATGTTGACCATGTTTTAGAAAAAAACTTGTATTTAAAAAATGTTAGTCAAGCATTTGAAAACTTTGAAGTGTGTATAGGAAAAATGTTGACCACATATTCAAAAAATGTTAATCTTCTATTTGATAAATGTTAATCAATTATTTAAAAAATGTTAATGTGTATAGAGAAAATGTTGACCATGTACTAACAAAATGTTGACGGTGTATTCGAAAAAATGGTTTAAACGGGTTTTTAAGAAAAATGTATATCCGGTATTTGCAAAATGTTCAATGTGTATCAATAAAATGTTTCATGTATACACTAAAAATGTATATTGTATACTGAGAAAACCTATGCGAAACAAAGCGAAAGTTGAGAAAACCAAATGAAAACAAAGATACCCAAATGAAATGGAAAAAACAAAGAAAACCGAAGTATAATGAAGAAAAGTGATGAAAAAACAAAGAAATCATAGTACATCGAAGCAAAAACAAAATAAAACCGAAGACGAAATAAAGAAGATCAAAGAAAAAAGAAAACAAAAGGAGAAAAACTGAAGTGAAGAACGGCCGAATAAAACCAAAGTAAAAAAACACCAAAAACAACCAGCAAAGATAACAAACGGAAAAAACAAAAAACAAGAAAAAAGAAAAGAAAAATAAATGAGTGAGACGAGCGAACTAGCGAACTCACAGGATTGATCGAACTCAGCGATTAAAAAAAAGACAAAACAGGCCAGCCCGATAGCTACCATAAGGGGTAAAAAGCTTCGGCGGGAGTATCTTCCATCTCGCATAACGCGAGATATAGTTCTCCCGAGGACGCTATGTGTACTGGCAGATGGGAAAGTATCTGGTGCATCGGTGCACCGGACGCCCATAGCGCGCTCAAAAATGTTCAAAAAAATCTGAAAAAACTACCACATTGACACAACGTGGATTCATGTTGTCACAAAATTTCCACTCATACAAAAATCATAAAACTGACAATGAATAGTACACAGTATAAGTTGGGCTTTAGATTTGGCGCATTAACACATTGATGCTAAATTTGTTGTTTTTGTATCTTGTACAATGTTTTAAATTTTGGTTTTAACTTTTGCGACAACATAGAACGACGTTGTGCCAATGTGCTACATTTTATTTCAGATTTTAAAAAAACAACGCACTACAACGTCCGGTGCACCGGTAGCACCACAAGCACCGGTGCACCGGTAGCACCACAAGCACCAGTGGGCCCCAACAAGCTTCCACCAAAAGGGGGTTGTATGTGTCAAAACAGCCCACCATGAAAAGGGGGATGTTGTCCCCCACGTGCGAGCAACCCATTGGGGCGATCCTAAAAAATACAGAAGGCCCTTTTGGAACCCTTCAAAAATTCCTAGGCGTATTCCAAAACTTTTTCGGCTTGATAGTATTCCCAGAAACTATTTCGGTTACTCCGAAACACACTTCTGATTTTCTCTTCGAAACATTTTCTGCGTCTGTCGTGGACCATTTTTGAGTGGAGACCTCTGTGGACCCGTGCAGCCGTTACCCAACATCCGTGGGTTGAAGTCTCCATCAATGTGGGCATACGATAGCACCACCTATCAGAACCACACAAAGAATCATTGTCTCTTCATTACGTTTGATTTCTCTGATCCCTCATTTACATTCATATGCAAAGTCTTAATTTCCGCCGCCTACTCTCTGGACTTGCATGTGTAGGGTGTTGCTTCACTTGTATGAATTACTAAAACTGGCCAGGAACTAAAATTGGGAAAGGCTAGGTTTTTATTTGGTCAGTCGTCTAATCACCCCCTCCCCTCTTGACTTACTTACAATCCTACAAGTGATATCAGAGCTTTGATCTCCATTGATTTGGTTTAACCATCAAGGAGATTATGACGTATAGTGAGGGAAACTATCAGTGTATAGGTTCATATTTTGATTGTACAAACTTTGATAGTTGGAAGCATATTATGAAAATGCATATTCTTGGTCATAACCCCACCGTTTGGACTGTTGTTCGTGTTGGTTTGCAAGGTGAATTCTTTAAAGATGGAAAAGAACCGCCTCGTGAAGCAACCGCGGAAGAATTGAAGATGTTGCAATACAACACTCAAGCATGTGACATCCTCTTCAACAGTTTGTGTCCCGAGGGGTTCAAGAAGATAAGTCGCCTTGAGAATGCAAAGAAAATTTGAGATACTTTGGTTGATATGCATGAAGGTACAGAGTACGTCAAGGAACCCAAGTTGGAGGTGCTCCAAAGTCAACTTGACAAGTTCAAGAGGAAGGATGGTGAAGGAGTCACGGAAATGTACTCTAGGCTCGCTCTCATCACAAATGAGATTATTGGCTTAGGAAGTGAAGAGATGACCGAAAATTTCATCACAGATGAGATTGTTGGCTTAGGATACCGTGTGCACATTTATCCAAATGATGCCAAATTACAAAATATCAAGCCCACGGAAGTCATTGGAAGGATTGTAGCTCATGAGAAGTCAAAAAACCTTTCCTAAACATAATAAAACTTAAAACTTATAGCAACCTATAATTAATGAAAGATAAAGAGAAGTGGTTCCAAGTTAATAATTTTGCACTTTTGAAAAGAATTTGATAACCAAGGTGATCATGCCTAATTAAAAAATAGTTTTCAAATTTACGAAGCTAACAAACATCAAAAGCACTTATGTTACCTCAACTTGGTAGTAAAGGTTCCAATTATAAGAGTTTGCTAATTCCTTTTTACCAGAATAATGTACGATTCAAATTCATGAATGGTAATAGTCATAATTTTTGCAACATTTTGAGATCCATTTTTTATTAGTCTTCTTTGGAAAATAGATCATATGCTCATTCCCATTGGCATGAAAAGTCGGCTTATTTTTGTTGTAACGAATGACAACCCTGCAGTATTAAGAAAAGGTCCCGCGAGAATGATAGACAAGTTGTCATCCTCAAGCATCTCAAGTACAACACCATTTGTTAAGATCAAAACATTAGCATCCATAACAGGCACATTCTCACATATGCCTATATGTATGGTGGTGGTTTTATCATCCATTTGCAAAGTTATATCAGTAGTTATAAGTTTATCCATGTTAAGTATATTTTATAAAGAGAAAATCCATAACACTACTAAGTTAATAGGTTAGTCAAAAATAAATAAAAATAGGTGCCAAACTATGATAAAGTGATATAAACATAGCATGAAACAATCAGAAATTATAAATACATTTGAGATATATCAGCTACCTTGTCAATTCTTTCTTGAAACCAATTCTTATAGTGTAAACATTGCTTCTAGGGTAACCCGTGACTAACAGTTAGTAAGATCATGTCTAAGGCATGCTTTAACAAATTGACACAACCCATAAGATTAATGCAAAGAAATGCCCCCACTCCACACAACCTCCATGAAGGCTTCTGCAAAACGCTCTCAAATTTTTACCACACCCTTCAAGTGTCATATGATGACACCACACCAAGTCGCATGAATATTTGGTTATTTGGATGTACAAGGCTTGGTTATGGACCAAAGACCACATGTATGGACTTTCAACCCATTTATTTCCATGATTTAACGTGACAGTGGGTCAGATCTTGACTTTTTGGCAATAAAACCCTAGAAATGCAGTAAATGTTTGAAATATGATAGACTGACACCAGAAAGGTAAGAACCTAACATCTGCCATGTAATTATCTTTGTTGACTGTAGAAAACGTTTCGAGGCCAACGGACAAACGAGCCCCGCACACCCATCACAAACCGGATGTGTTCCCTCTCAAATGCTAGAACTTCCTGGGAGATGGTCCCGTTTCCACACAACCTCCATGAAGCTTTCTGCGAAACACTCTCAAATTTTTATTGCATCCTCTAGGGGCTATTTTCTCTTGTGGCCTAGCATTGGCTTCCAATGTGCCCCCCCCCCCCGGTTTGGATGCATAGGGCCCTAGTCATGGATGAAATGTCACATATAGGGACTTCCACCCCATTTGCCACCATAATTTGATGTCGCAACATGTTAGATCTCGAATTTCCAGCATTAAAACCTAGAAATGCAGTAAATGCACAAAAAGGCCAGAACCTATCATGTTCCATGGAACAACCTCTGTTGACTGCAGGAAAAGTTTTGAGGCCAACAGAGGAATGAGCCCTGCAATTCCTTCACAATCTGGACAAGATCCCTCTCGAAAGCTAGATCTTTTTTGCAAGAAGGTGCCTTTTCACATAGCCTCCGTGACGGCTTCTATGAAATGCTCTCAAATTTTTACCACACCTTCTAGGGCCCATATGTGACATCGCACCGGGTCCCATGAATTTTAGGCCTCACATGAATTTTTGTGGATTTAAATGGCAGGAAATCACATGCTTGCGTTCTAGCCTTCGCCGCCTGTGTCGGGGCTTCCCTCCTCTTTGGACACATAGGGCCTAGTCAAGAACCAAACATGGATTTTGAGCCCATTTCTAATCGTAATTTCATTTGACCACATGTTAGATCTTAAATTTCCGCCCTTAAAAGCCTAGAAATGCGGTAAATGTCTGGAACATGACTGACAGGCCTTGAAAAAGGTCAGGACTTTCCATGTGCCATGGAATACACTCAGTTGATCGTATAAAAAGTTTCGAGTGTAACAGAGGAACGAACCCGGACGCGCTCCCAGTCGAGAGCTAGATCCTTCCGGCGAGATGGTTGGAACCGCTTCTCCTTCTGGATGGGGTCCTAACATGGGTATACAAGGGTTGTGTAAATACGACAAAGCTAATAAACAACTTTGAAGTAGACAAATTACGTTGAAAAAAGAGACGTGAAAACAGAGGGTAAAGAAAAAGAGGGGATTATGTGGTGTGGAATTCTAATGGGAAACAATGGGTGCGAAAGAGAGGGGAAGAGAGAATACGATAAAAACACAAAATGGTAGGGAAAACTAATAAAAAAGAACATTGTGAACTAAAAAAATATGGAAATATAAAAAAATCGAGAAATCTAACTTCCTGCAGTAACCATCTGCTCTGAGTAGTTGTTGTGATTGATTAGTAGTTAAGTTCATTTTGTACATTTGTAAAAGCGGATTCTGCTCGCATTCAACATGGGTCGAGTCGCTGCCCTTGAATGATTTTTCTGAGATAAAATAAGGCCTGCATCTCATATGTTCTACCATATTTTTCACAAATTTTTAAATGAACAAAAATTGTTGTGGTGAGTGAGAATCAAACCTAAGTCCTCACATGTCGTAACTTTGACCCTTAAAAACTTGTTAAAACATTCTTCGCAACTTTCAGTTGTGAATTGCATGATAATTTACGCATCGCAAATCTAACAACTTACATGCAAAAATGGTGTTAACTTTAAACCGGATTTTTTTCCTGCTGAAACATACCTCTGGTAACTACTGTGTAAATATCGTGATAATTTACAAATGCAGAGCTGATAACTTACTTAGCGGAAACGTGGTAACTTTTGAGCCGGAGATTTTTTTCTTGAAAAACACACCCGGTAACTCATGTATAAATAACTTGGTATATACGTACAATAGACCTCATAACTTACTTCGCCCAGACGTGATAACTTTCTTGTCCTGATTTTTTTTATTGAAACATGCATCCGATCATTTATGTATAAACACCATGGTAATTGTGGGCCGAGATTAATTTTTTTGTTCTAAATGTACCCTCGATAACTCATATGTAATTACATACAAACGACATGTTAACTTTCACCCGGAGAATGTTTTTTTGTTGAAACATCCCCCGGCAACTTTTTGTGTTAATATCATAACAGTTTATGCATTGTAGACCTGATAATGTACATCGAAACAAATTGATAACTTTTTATCCAGTCATAAAAAGTTGTTGAAACATACCCCAGTAATTTATGTGTAAATAAGATGATAATTTATACACAATAGACCTGATAACTTACATATAAACACATTGATAACTTTTAACCATAGGCGAAAAAAGTTGTAGAAATATAACCTGATAACTTAAGTGTAAATAGCATGGTAATTTACGGAACAGACACCCCATAACTTACATACAACCCATTGGTAACATTTTACCCATGGGAAAAAATATGTTGAAACATGCCCCGGTAACTACTGTGTAAATATCAATGGTCATTTATGCACCGCGGACCTCATAACTTACGTTCAACCACCACGGTAACTTTGACTTTGAGGAAAAAATGGTGAAACATAACTACTCTTGCAATTTCCATGTAAGCTTATGGTAATTTTACGGGCCACAGCCCTAATATCTTAAGTTTAAACACCATGGTAACTTTCATCAAGGAAAAAAATTTGTCGAAACATACCGCAGTGTAAAGTTACCACTGCCCCATTCTAAAGTTATCACGCTTCTCATGATATAGTCATTAACCTTCTCATAATGTTGTTATCAGGGTTATCATAGTATAGTTATCATATTGCTCATGTCATAATTATCACGCTGGTCATGCAAAAGTTACCAAGCAAAAAGTATTATTATTACCGATATGACAAAAAAAGAAAGGTCCAAATAACCTTGTATATACAATAGACAATAACTAAAGGTGGCTTAATTGGTTATTGGGCTCAATGTCTAATGAATAGACCTGGGTTCAAGTGCTCTTTCTAGCACTTCTAAAAGAAGCAAAGCAATCAGCGTGCGATGATAGCAATCACGAGGGGGAACG
Organism: Triticum aestivum; assembly: GCF_018294505.1. Classification (NCBI taxonomy): domain Eukaryota; kingdom Viridiplantae; phylum Streptophyta; class Magnoliopsida; order Poales; family Poaceae; genus Triticum; species Triticum aestivum. The sequence goes on from NC_057795.1 coordinate 623,635,402, forward strand.
ATTCGTCCAGATCTATCACTAAAATTAGGACATCCGAAAGTTAGCACTGTCCAAAAATAATACAAAAGGATACACCCGGTGTAAATTGTCAAGCACTCGGTTTATGTTTACTACATTTTTTCTCAAAAAAAATGATCCAAAAGGATAAGCGGAGCGTGTTGTCTATGCCGAATGTTTTTGCCACCTTTGCCCAACTTGCTATCTATGTCGAGTGTGTTTTGTTTGCGCTCGGCAAATGGCACACTTTACCGAACACTAAGTTTACCTCGAGTGATTTTTGCTAGTTTTTGTATGATACTCAGGAATAGAGGCTGTATGCCGAGACTCCGGTAATTTACACTCCGCATATGACAATATAATAGGCAACTATAATTTTTCCAAGTAGATAGTGAGGTCATGCAGAGTAGTATAAATGTTTACTTTTTCAAGTGTTTAATTACTATAGTATATACAACAATGTTCTCGTGTGCAAACTCTACGAATGTACTGTACTGTCATTTCTGAGAAATCAAACTTATATGATACGTACAATTCCTATTCATTTGTATTCTGTTTTTTTCGAGAAACTTTCAATCTATTTAATTTTTTTTATTATGACAGTATAGAGAATAACAGAAAGTAATAAAATTACAATCATGTCCGTGGACCATCTAGCGAGGTGTTTCATGTTTGGTGAGAATCGAGATAATTTATAACAGGGTAAAAAATGAAAGAAGAAAGAAAGGATCAGAAGTATGGTTCCAAGTTGAAATCGAAACTTGCGACGAGGCTCTGTTATTGGCACGGCAGCGAGAACCTGTGCTCCAGCGAGCAGCGGCGCGTCGTGCTGCCACTCCATGTCCGCGGAGCCCGGCAGCGCTGGCCCAGTGCAGCACCTCGCCGTCGAGCACGCTGCCCACCTCGCCGACGTAGTTCCAGTTGCTGCTGTTGCCCGAGGTCTCCCTGTAGCCCAGGTTCTCCGACACGTCCAGCACGTAGCTGTAGTCGCCGGCGCCGAACTCGGCGTCGTCCTCCGCCCATGCCGCCGCCGAACTGGCCATACAATGCCGCAGCGTTCGCCGCGCCGAGGTCCTCGACGAACCTGCTGCCGAAGTCGGCGGCGCACACGGGGAAGGGGTCGAAGTCGAACACCGCCGGCTGCTTCGGACGGAGTCTGTCGTCAGCCTCCGCGGCAGGGGGCTTACGGTCATCCTCTTCCGCGTCCGGCAATGCGGCCGTGGCCGTGTCGGCGACAGCCATAGGCTTGTGCGTGGCGGGGTCGATGCCTTGCTGGCGGAGCTTCTTCTGATGCAGCTGTTCCAGAAGTTCTTGATCTCGTTGTCCGTCCGGCCCGGCAGGTGCGACGCGATCTGTGACCACCTGCAACTGCAAGCACACACGCATGACGCCTCACAGCATGTTATCCCAAATCTTTCAGGCTTTCAGCCCACTCACTCTGCTTGAACGCGAGAGCACTGCAAAATTAATGTACTCGTGGTCGCAGGCACATCCATGCACTACCCAAGTACGTACTAGGATGAATGAATCGACAGCAGGTGAGGTTCAAAAAAGAATACAAATTGGCAGCAGGTGTGGTTCAAGAAAGAAGTACACTAGTACAGTACTAGATTGTAAACTTAACTGGGGAACACGAGTACAAGACCGGCTCGCTCGACGCGAAAATCTACGCCTAGCAATAAGTTACTACTCTAAAGCTACCTGCAACCAAGTCTACAGGTTTGTCGGACCCTGCTGGCGGCGCTGGCACGTCGGCGGGAGGGGGCTACTCGTCGTCGGGCTTACTGGGCTTGCGGCTTCTCACTCACGATTCTCCCAGATATACCCGATCATATGTAGTAGCAGGCAAGATGCAACCATCGATCGGGACGAAGCAAGGGTTGACCGATCCCCATTACATTAGTGTACAACCATCGACATTGGCTAGCTGCTTAGCTCGATCGTGGAAGTAGCTACAAGTCCGGCCAGCAGCTACCGCAGACGAATCAATGGGAGTATGGGACGTCCGTCGTCCGGCGGGGGACAGCAGCCCAAGCTCCGGAAGGGGTTGTGGTCGCCCGAGAAAGACGAGAAGCTCTACAACCACATCATCCGGGATCCGGCACGGCGTCTGTTGCTGGAGCTCCGTCCCCAGGCTGGCCGGGGTGCACCGATGCGGCAAGAGCTGCCGCCTCCGGTGGCTCAACTACCTCCGCCCCGTCCTAAGCGCGGCTGCTTGTCAATCTCCATGAGGTCCTAGGGAACAGGTCCGTCCGTCCGCGCAATGCATTCAGGTCATATTAATTTCACAGTGCGAAAATCGATCGAGCTAGCAGAAAGATTTGGGACAACGTACCGAATTACTGATGCGTGTGTGCTTGCAGGTGGTCTCAGATCGCGTCGCACCTGCCGGGCCGGACAGACAACAAGATCAAGAACTTCTGGAACAGCTGCATCAAGAAGAAGCTCCGGCAGCAAGGCATCGACCCCGCCATGCACAAGCCCATGGCCGCCGCGGACACGGCCACGTAGGCGTTGCCGGACGCGGAAGAGGATGACCGTAAACCCCTTTCCGCGGCGGTTCGACGGCAGCCTCGCTCCGAACAACCGGTGGTATTCAACCCGTTCCCGGTGTGCACCGACTATGGCGACGGGTTCGCCGACCCTTGGCGCGGCAGCATTGTACGGCCTATTTGGCGGCGGCAAGGAGGGCGTGGACGATGATGCGATTTGGCGCGGCCGACTACAGCTGCGTGCTGGACATGTCGGAGAACCTGGGCTACGGCCCACGGGGAGAGCTCGAGCAACAACAGCAACTGAAACTACGGCGGCGAGGTGGGCAGCATTCTCGACGGCGAGGTGCCGCCCTGGGCCAAGGGGGAGATGGAGCGGCAACACGACGCACCGCTGGAGCACAAGCTCTCGCTGTCCTGCCCAGAACAGAGCCTCATTTCGACTTCAACTTAAACAAATAGTTCTGACTTTTCTTTCTCCCTCCATTAGATCGCAAGTTGGTGCTACATCGGGAGTTCGAGCAGTAATTTGCAGCACAGAGCAGTACCATTTTTATAGGCACATTGGTTTGCTTCCTGTAGCATGCTGAGTAGGCAACGAGTATTTTATTAGACCGTCTACACTCGGACTCTTCAAATCGGCTCTATATTTCCGGATTAACCGGCATCGCTCATATCCAACTGAAATCTAGGACGGGTATGAGAAGGCCCGAACACTACCGGCCATGTCGGGGGAATGAACCCCAGGCAGGCAACGGAACCCGGATCTATTTCAAAAACAGCGGGGCCCGCATCGCCCCGCAAACCGGCGTGCGCCAGGCCGGGTCGCTCGACCCGGCAAGGCGCGCAACCCGGCCAAGACCCTCGAGTCGGCAAGGTACGCCGACCCGGCCGCAGCGGCTGGCGCAAGGCAACTCAACCCGGCGCAACCTTGGCTTCCCCAGCAAGCCAACCCACCCGTGGCATCCACGGCAACCCAGTCACGGGTCAGCTCCCGTTCCATCCAGGCCGCACGATGGGACGAGAGCTCAATCATTGATGACCAAGACTACAGTGCCCCCGCCCATGCCTGTGGTCAGCCAGAGCGTGGCAACTGTGCCCCTTACCTACCCGCTGACCAGGGCTGGCACGGCAACAGTGTTCCCGCTCTCACCGCTGACGACAACAAGCGGCGGCCTGACGGAGAACACTGTGCGCGGCTCGACTCGGCCACGCCATGATGATCGACAAGACGGCGCACAGTCCCCCTAGGCACGCGGGATCCGCACCTAGGGGAACCCGGCGAACCACAAGCCCCCAAGCGGGACCCAGCCCGGTACCCCGGACGCCGACAATACGGACCCACCGACTCGGCATATTACCATTGTAACCCTGGGTGGGTTGATCTATAAAACCCCCCAGGAGTCCACGCCTACAGGGGCAGTAGCAGAGAGATTGCGAGAATGAGCATTGCATGAACACGAGATAGAACAAGCAAGATAGGACTAGCCACTACATAGCAACACCAAGGAGAAGGAGCAGCCGAAGCCTTGGCCAGCCTCCTTCCTCCTCCAACTGTTCCAGGAGCGACATTGTACTATCAGCCATCCAACTAAACTCGGCAGGACTAGGGGTGTTATCTCTCCGGAGAGCCTCGAACCTGGGTATGTCCGGCGTCCCACGCCCGCGCATATCAACCTCGCCTCTGAAGCCCACCAGCGCCCTCGAGCCTCCTCCCACTACTAGGAAAAGGGCTATAGATGGAATTGACACTAATGGCGCACCAGATATGTGGTGCGCCATTAGTATATACTAATGGCGCACCACCCTCTGATGCGCCATTAGTGTTGAAACTACTAATGGCGCACCCTACCCACGGTGCGCCATTAGTACCAAAAAATTTTTTTGAACTAGTGCGCCTGTCCAAACATACTAATGGCGCATCCTCTGGTGGTGCGGCATTACTAGTTGTAACTAGTAATGGCGCACCAGCCAGAAGGTGCGCCACTAATGTTATTTTTTTTATTATTGTTTTAATTCCTTTTTTTGCAAAAGTACTAATGGCGCACCACCAGGGGGTGCGCCATTAGTAACCTGGATTACTAATGGCGCATTTGTTGTTGGTGCGCCATTAGTAAGTGCGCAGCAACAAGATATTTTAGAAGCCTCTCCTCCCACACTCACTTTCTCCTCACTTCATTCTCTCCACCGCCTCCTCCTTGTCTCGGGTGCCTCCTCTTTTTCACCTCATTTCCACCATAGATTCATTCAAATTAAGTGGTAAGTTACCTTGTTTTGCTAGGTAAGTAAGGGGGGAAGCTATATTTATGTTGTTCTCCCTACAACAATGTGCACATGCACTTTTTATGCCCTAGCTAGATCTATGTATGTTCCTGGTGTTGCATATGTTTGTGGTGTTGCATATGTGTTTGTGTTTGGAGGTGTACCGGTATTTGAAATGCGATAGTTGCCAATATTTTGCCGGAATGTTGATTCATTTCCGTTTCGGCGAGAATTTTGGCATTAAGCATTCTTTTTGGTCCTATTTTTAGGGAAAGTCATGCCAAATTTTTTCTTGGTTCTAAAATATCGTTTTGCTCTACCCCGCAGGCGACCATGGTCCGCACGATGACCGAAGGCATCGTGAATAGGTTTTTGAGGTCCGCGAAGGCCGAGATGCTTCAAAAGAACGAGACGGAGATAAGATGTCCGTGTCGAAGATGCAAGCTGAATAGCCTTATTGCGGACCCGGATTCCGGGCAGGTGCGGGACCACCTGCTCTTGCGTGGTTTCATGGATGGCTATCGGTGGCAAGGTGATGAAGATGACTACGAAGTCATCCATGGGGGCCGGGCAAGAAATGAGGAAGGGCAGCAAGACAACCACCGCGGCTCGGGGGGGCGAGAAGACGAAGAATCCCCAGGAGATGATCACGACGGTGATGCTGTACACAGTCATCATGTAGAAGATGCAGGACATGATGATGATGCCGGCGGAGCAGACGACGCTGGACCATCGATGGGCTGGGTGCAGGACCCTCATATTCAAGAGTTGCTTCTCAAGCAGACGGATAACGCAAGAGCTGCCGCCCGAGAGAAAGCCAAGATGGATCAACTTGAGTTAGACGCGGTTACTCCATTGTATGAAGGATGCAGGCCTGAGGATACCCGCCTGAAAGTAACGCTCATGGCTCTGGAGATGAAGGTAAAACACAAAATGACCGACGCATGCTTCGACGAGAACATGTCATTCTGGCACGAACGTCTTCCCAAGGGGAACAAGTGCCCGACCAGTTTGGAGGAGGCGAAGAAAATCGTGTGTCCTCTGGATTTACCGCACGTGAAATACCATGTGTGCATGAACAATTGCATCATTTGTCGGGACGAGCACGCGGAGTCTACCATATGTCCGGTGTGTGGTGTCACTCGATACAAGAAGCTGTTGAAAAATTGGAAAGACTGCCTACTGTCGGGAAAGAAGCAAAAGGCGCCAGAGCCGGGAAAGAAGCGAAAGGCGCCAGAGCCGCTGCTGAAGGTATGGAAAACGAGGTCTGTTTTCTGGGACTTGCCGTACTGGAAGATCCACCGTGTGCCTCACAGCCTTGATGTCATGCATATCACGAACAACATGTGCGAGAGTCTGCTTGGTACCCTGCTCAACATGCCAGAGAGGACCAAAGATGGGCCGGAAGCAAGGGCAGACTTGAAATCAATGGGCATCAGGCAGGAGCTTCACGCTATATATGATGATGATGATGATGATGATGATGATGATGATGATGATGATGATGATGATGATGATGATGATGATGAGGCGAAGCAGGACACAGAAAGTCGTCGCAAAGGCAAAAAGGCCAAGAAGACCGGAAATGACTACCCTCCCGCGTGCTTCACTCTAAGTCAGGAGGAGATCGAGCAGTTTTTCACCTGCCTCCTAGGAGTAAAACTTCCTTACGGTTACGCGGGGAAGATAAGCAGATACCTAGACCCAGCGAAGCAGAAGTTCAGCGGGATGAAGTCTCACGACTGTCACGTGCTGATGACGCAGATACTTCCAGTTGCAATCCGTGGGATCATGGACGCGCACGTCCGTGAAACGCTATTTGGCCTATGCAACTTCTTCGACGTCATCTCTTGGAAGT
>NC_057795.1:623644352-623658563 GCF_018294505.1 Triticum aestivum
CCGCCTCGACGCTGCCCCGCCGCCCCGACACCGCCTCGACGCCGCCCCGACGCCGCCTCGACCCCGCCCCGACGCCGCTGCCCCGGGTCGGTCAGCCAGCCTCGTCTCCACCGTCACCGGCGATAGCTTAGCCCGACTACAGACGTGGTACGCTCTTCCTCCTCTTCTGTTCTTCCCCTTTTCTCTGGGCACATGGTCATTGAGTAAAATCTGAGTAGATTAGGCCATAAATTGGATTACGAGCACAGTTTAGTCAAGAAAATGCTTCGGGGCCAATGTTCATTCAATTCTTCAGATAAACAGGGCATGTATTCAGTTTTTTTCTCATAAGGAGAGCAGATTTTCATCACTTGCACTTACACAGAGTTAATGTAAACGTTTTGCACAATAACGTAGCATGTATCTTCAGTTTTTGCACTTAAAAAAGCCAATCTTCAGTTTGTCCACTTCAAAATATTATAAACTCTAAAAGAACAACATGTTAGTACAGAACTTATACAAGGATCATCACACAACCCTTATGCGCATCATGGTGCTAAGTCTAGATTATCATGATTGTGCATCTGCAACAATTTATAACTGTGAGTGCAATCTGTACCTAACAAGCAAGATAGATAAGATTTCAAATGCGCAAATAAGAAATTGCAACACAACTGCAGATTTCAAGAAGTGCAATTTCATCAAATTTAGTATTAGATAGTAGATACTGACAGTCTGACAGTTATATACCAATTTTCTTCTAAAAAATACCTCATGGTTTTGATGATTGTACTAACAAAGAAAAGGCAGGCATTATTAGATATGAAATCTGGAAATCTTTTCAGTTCTATTTTTGTAATGACAGGAAATATTGTGGTCACTTTTCTCATCCCTTTTAACATGATGTAGTGTAACAGAACATATCTGCAGATTCCACCAATTCCAATGGTTCTTTCCTTCCACTGTCCAAATTTCAGTGAAACGTCTCCACCTTCGACACAACAGTGATTCTCAAAATTGACTACGCAGACCCCAAACATGATGCTCCTACTCTTTTCATAGAGACAAGGACATTAGCAACAAAGTAGTGGCTTTTCTCCGGGTGTTGGAGAAAGCATAGATGATCCTTCCATTTACAGTAGCAAGGACAATTGTACAACAAGACGATACCACTAGGGTAGGTTCCTTGAATCCTCAACATGACAGAAACAACCTTCTACTTTGAAGCCTCCTCTTTTGATCAGATTCAAATCATCACCCTTTCCAGCAGCAGCAGTAGTAACTAGCACTAGAATCACATTGTTCTGCACTTCTTCTTGTTGTGTTTGCTGCTGGGTAGAAGAAGCTTTGGTGGGCTGCTGCTTGTCTTGGTTCTCATCGAAACAACCCAGCTGCGCGAAATCCTCGATCGACTTGACATGAACCTGCAAAGGAAAGACAATATTAATAAATCACAACTCTACTAGATTGTTAAGTTGGGTGGGATGTAAAAGCAAATCTTCTTCTAAGTGCAATATACTTAGTGCTGCTATATGAGTGTATAAATATTTGTTGCTATATAAATGTGAACAAAATTCGTGCTTGTATATGATATTCTGCCATGAAGAAAGAATAGATAGTGTGGGTCTGACCTTGTTTAATTTCTGCAATTCTTGTATATGATATTCTTTGGTGTGTATTGCATTCTCATCGTGGTTTTGATCACAGAACAAAAAGGGAAAGGGCGACTGAAGTACCTACTGCAGCAGACAGAAGTATTTGCCCACTTTGCAGAAGGAAGCCAGGCTAAAGAGAAGAAGCCACGTGGAAGGTGATTCTTGGTTATGTTTTTTTTAAAAGCAATCCTTGGTTATGTTAGTGCCACTATATAGTACTTTACTATGAACACCCATCTTGGATGACCAATAGAAATTGCAGCCACATGTGCACCGATCTAATTTGAAACATCAATGAAAATTGAAAAAAATTTACTCTCATAGCACTACTTCTATTTGCATTTCCCAAACATATGGTTCTGTCCATCCTCATTTCATGTCTTCCCTAATAACCATCATTAAGTTATAGGTTTGTTGTGTGCCTGTGCTATTCCCTGTCAGTAATTGATTTCAGAAACTGGCAAGCTTTGATAATGTAAGAGTTACTTACTTGCTAATTAGCCAAGCAGGCATGTATTACTTACTTGCTAAGAACTTTGATACTATTTGGATCAAAGTTAAATGAGCACATAGATGACAAAAAAAAGTTCAGATTGTAAAATGTTCATTTCGCTGCTAGTGCCCATTTTGAGTAATTGCTTAGAGGGATGATCCTGTGTGAGCTGGTGGAGTGATTTGTTTTCTACATAAAGCTCTTTAGTCAGGCTAGTTTTCGTGAAATACACATGAAGCTTCACCAGCTCCTGTGGGTGTGGGATCCATGTGACAAGTGACATTGCATCCATGTCCACCTGGGATAATGATTTTGCAGGTACCCCGAGAGGCCCTTGAGTTTGCCGGAATGTCGATTAACTTCCGTTCCGGCAAATTCGGGTACTCCATATGTCCTATTTTCAGTAAAGGTCATGCTGAAATTTTCCGTGAATTTTAGCATGACTTTGCTAAAAATAGGACATATGGGGTACTTGTGACTAATGCATGGGCCGGGGTATCTTAGTAGTTAATTAAGTAGGATCAAGTGCCCTGGCGTACTTGTGACTAATGCATGGCTTTTAGGGTGCCTCAGTGTCGATAAAAACCGAAATGATGAAAGGTTAGGCTTTTAGGGTGCCTTGGCGTCGAAAAACCCTCAATGATAAAAGCTTAGATTTTAGGATGCCTCGGTGTCGACAAACCCTAAATGATGAGACCATGATCTTGTTCCTTGACAATAACCAACTTTTTGACCAAACTTTGTTTCTATTTAGAGAGAAACATGGCCCACAACGATGAGGCCGGGGGTTCGGGCGGCAAGGCATTCTGGGAGCTGTCCCAGGAGATGGAGGAACAACCTCACTTGTATGAGGCTGCCGCCTTCCCCACCGATCCTGAGACCACGGATGGTGCCGCCGAGGATGACCACACTGATGCCACCACTGATGGTGCCGCCGAGGATGCCACCACTGATGATGGCGGCGCACGCACAGATGGCAGCCAACCGAAGAGGCAACGGAAGGACCGGCGCCCGATCGTGCTCCGCACCCTCAAGGAGGAAGTTACTGAAGTGGACTCCAACGGGAATCCAACGGCGCCCAAACGAATAGTCAAGGGGTACTCGCTTCAGCTCGGGTGCATTGTCCGGAGCACCGTCTCGATCAACACCGAGAACCTGAGGCATCCTGACCGAGGGAATTTGCGCAACCTCCTCTTCACGAAGCTGCACGAACGATACAAGTTCCCCGCTGAATTTGAAAACACAAGCCTCAAAGGGAATAAAGTGAACAATGCTGCCCTCACGAAGATGAGCAAGGCCCTGTCTACTTGGAAAAGCAATGTGAAGAGAATGATCGAGAAAGGTGAGAGTTATCAGAAGATCAAGGAGAAAAATCCTTCGATCACCGAAGATGACTACAACGACTTCAAGATCAATTGCTCGAGCACCGCAAGCTCCCAATCAAGTGAGTGGGGGAAACAAATGCGGGAGCTGAACATAGGGGAACACACACTCGGTCCCGGCGGTTACAGAGTGGCGGAGCCTATATGGGACAAGGAGGACGCGGACCGTGCCGAGCAAGGCCTACCGCCCTGCTTCGAGAAATACATCGGTAACAAGCAGACTAGGAACTATGTCAGGGCCCGATACAAGGAGGACCCGATAACAAAGGAGCTGACCACGGATCCGAAGACCAGGGCGCTTGAGCTTGTTCTGGTAAGGAATACACCCCCGCGTAATTAGCTCCATATGGTTGCATTCTAATTAATGAAGCCAAATTTCTAAATGGTTCACATTCCTTTCGCAGGCGACTGAAAGCAGTAGCGCGGAGTCGACTAAGAGCAACCCTTGGGACACCACTCTAAATAGGGGGTTGAATGTAATGAAGAACAAGGATAAGCTCAGTAAGCCGACGTCAGCTGGTCGTGTGGCCGGCAAAGGCTTGTCGACAAAATGGGGGTCATACTATACCGCTGGTGTGCGGAAGGAGAAAAAGACCAGCTCGGAAAGCCAGGCGCGAGAGGTTCAAGAACTCAAGGCACAGGTGGCGCGGATTCCGGAGATTGTCCAAGAGCAAGTGGAACAACGACTCGGAGCGACGATCACCGCCCTTGTGCCTACCTTGATCTCGGGGTTGAGTGCGTGGATTGCGGGCGGCCAACAGGGGCCGCCCCCTATTCCTAGCTTCACGGCCAGCAACTCGCATAATGCGATGGCGGGGCCATTGGTGCCTCCGGCGGAGGCGGCATTGGTGTCTCCGACGCCGGCACGGGAGCTTAATGCACCCGGGTGTACGCCGGCCGGCACCTCTTCAGCAAGCGGCCCCTCCGTCAACTGCACGCCCGCCGTTGGCGGTGCCTCGACATTAGCCGAGCTCGACGCCATCATCACGGTAACTAATTAAGCCTCTCTCGGCCGAGGACTTCATCTCCTTGCCTTTGACTGGGCATCCCTGACGCCCTACATGTTTTCGCAGGGCGCCGCCGACGTTCCGTGCACTCTCCTCCACTTCGTGAACAACGAGTTGGTCGATGTCGCCAAGGACAAAATCGTTCAACCGGGCAACCCCTTGTTCCACGGTACCCAGATGCCACCCAACTTGTTTAGGGTTCAACTGGTTCGGATGCTGCCAGGCTGCGACGACTTGTTACCTCCGATTCGACCCGTCGGGGCCGACGATGAAGACGTGATGACCCTCAGCGCCTGCCTGAGCTGGCCCCTGCTTTGGCCGAAGAGCCAGATTCGTTTGGGGGCGGGGGACACCACCCCAAAGACAACACCGCCAGTCGTGCCGGCGCCAAGTCGGCCCCATGGCAAGACCGCCGTAACGGTGCCGGACATCCCTATGCCACTGGATCCAAACATGCATATGGCACAGGATCAGAACGACGACGACGACGATGATACATTTGGCAATGTCGATCAGTACTTTGCCGAGCATGGGTACGATGGCGACTTCATGGGGCCTCCTTCTCAAGAACCAAACCCAACAAAAGATGTGTGCGATCTAGCTCGTACCGCGGAGAAGCCAAGTTGCAACAGGCGCCGTCTGGCGTTCAGCTCTCAGGAGACGCCTCCAGCTGCCGACTTCACCGAGCCTCAGATAGGCGAGGTGCGAAATATTATCAGCCCCAACACACTCAAGAAGGCGGTCTGTGAGCAGAACTCGGTCCCATTACAGGAGAAGAAGAAGGCACACAAAAGAAAGACTAAGAAGGGTGCGAGCCAGCCGGCACCGAGTATGATCCGTGCTCAGGACGGGCCACCTTCACTGCAGGATATCTCGAGGAGGGTGCATGTGGCGGGTAGGGCGATGCTACCGACAAATATGCTCAATGCTGCAACCGGTGCGATGCGGAGTCTGCATGACAGTGTTCTTGCTTTGGAGAAGCGGCGTCTCAGAGAGAAGGATGTGGCATACCCGGTTTTCGCGGCCAAGGTGCCAGAGGGCAAGGGCTTTGTGGATAACTCCATCGGGCGTACGATCGTCCTGCGTTTTGATGACATCCACGCTATGTTGAACCTTCATCCGCTGCACTACACCTTCGTTCGGCTATTTTCGCTGAGTATGGAGATGCGGATCATTCGCGACAAGACCCCGGACATCGTGATAGTCGACCCCTTCTACATGCGTGCCAAGATCTTGGGCAGTGCTAGGGACCGGCAAGTCGCGAGTTCTTACCTCGAAGGCATCATTCTGGCAAACCAAGATAAGGATAACTTCCTCGTGCCTTACTTTCCCGAGTAAGTCCTCCCCTCAACCGGCCCGTAACATATGAATTCTTACATTTCGATCATTTTTCTTTTAACATTCCGTGTTTTCTAGAGTGACACACGTTGCACGCTCATCCTCCTAAGCCCCAAATATTCCATGGCCACGTATTTCGACCCGGACCGTCAGTCGAACGTAGACTACACAAATGTCAAGAAGGTTCTTGATGATGTTCTCCCCGGCTACGCCCAATCTGGAGGCACCTTCACTAGGCCTATTCGTAAGTACGGCAAGCACGTGTTCTCCCACAATACGATGTTCTGTTGCGTCAAGCAGCCGCCTGGCGGTCAGAAGGGTGCCTACTATGCCATCCATCACATGCGGGCGATCGTACGGGACCATCATCAACTTCTGCTACCGAGTAAACTCAAAGATTGGGCCGCGAGCGTGTCGGCAATCCAGGACGCGGACCTCCGACAAGAATTCTTTCGCATCCAGTCGGAGTTTGCAGAAATCATCCATCAAGATGTCCTTCGTACCTCGGGGCAGTTCTACCTCAGAAATCAACCGTCCAACGGTGACATCGACACAATGCTACAAATGCAGGATGACAACGCCCATTCTTTCATGACTCCACGATAGACGGCGGCTTCATCCACGCTCCGGTCCCTTGAGTCGAGTTGTCTAGTTCTGAAACATCGATTGGCTCATGTTGTAATTAAACTTTAATGAACTTGTAGTATGTCTCTTTGGTTTCGAGAGTCGTTCAACTTAGATGTAATCGATGCTATTAATGTCTTGCTTTTCTCTTCCGATCGTTCTGTTGCATACTTATATATTGCTTATGTATTGTCTGTGAATTGGTACTAATGTTTCGTTTGGCTAGTGCATAGCGATGCCGATGTATGTCGTGTACAAGGGTAAGGTTCCCGGAGTCTACGATGACTGGGAGGAGTGTCGGAGACAGGTTCACCGATTCAGCGGTAACAGTTACAAAGGGTACACCACTAGGGCCGAGGCCGAATCTAGATACGCCCGCTATCTAGCGGGAGAGGGGAGGGAGAGTTGGAGGAACTGGATGAAGACGAGTTTCATCGTGATGATGCTCATCGTGATGACCGCAGCTCTCTTCTATGTGATGGTAGTTTAGATGATCGATATCGACTTGTAATGTGAAGACAGACTCGCTACTCGCGGTCTCGGGACTTGTAATATAATGTTCTATCTTTGTTCGGTCTTTTCAATTCGGAGACTAATATGATGAATTGTATTCGGAGACTAATATGATGAATTGTATTCAAAGACTAATCTTCTATTGTATTTGATGAATCTGTTGTTGATGTGTGCTGTCTATATTTTGTCAAACTATACATTTTGTAACCTGTGCAAAAAACAGAAAATAAAAAAATAAAAAAAACCTAATATTCATACTAATGGCGCATCACATGACAGTGCGCCATTAGTATGACAGTGCATACTAATGGCGCATCACTGGGCAGTGCGCCATTAGTATGCCGCGGTTACTAATGGCGCATCAAGAGGTGGTGCGCCATTAGTATGCCAAAGCACCTGGGTATACATGGCCCCTGGGAGGCATACTAATGGCGCACCCTGGCCTATACAAATGGCGCACCCGAGGTGCGCCATTAGTATACCAGATACTAATGGCGCACCAGGTGGTGCGCCATTAGTAAAAATTACTAATGGCGTGCTATTAATGGCGCACCACAGATGCGCCACTAATAGCCATACTAGGTGCGCCATTAGTAGGGGTTTTTCTAGTAGTGTCCTCCTCCCTTTAGCCATCCATTGGCATCTGCCGTGCGCCCACCACGACAGTTGGCGCCCACCGTGGGGCAGTTCGAGGAACTAGCCGGAAGCATGCTTCGGACGGGGCCCCTCTCCTACTCCGACGAATCCGTCGCTCTGGCGGACGACATCATCGGCGCGCTCGCTGCCTCCTTCACCGCGCTGCGCATCTCCGACGCGCTCATGGCCGACGAGTACCCCAGCGGGGTGCTCAGCTACTCCGACTCCCCGCTTTCTCTCAGTGGCGGATTCACCGCCGGGGCGATGGACGCCCACGTAGAGGTCTTTGTCACCGGCGATGGCGCCTCTTCCTCGTCGAGCAAGGCGAGAAGAGCCGCCAAAGCCGCGGCCGCCGCGGCTCGGACGGAGTCGTCCGACCCGCTGCGCGCCGCGATGCAGAGCCTCCGCATCGCCATCGGCACCGACGTTGAAGCCACCAACGTTGCTGAAGCCCGAACCCAGCTCGAGGACAGGCGCCAGCAAATGTTGGACCTGTCCGAAACGCTGGCCGCCACCAGACGCCGCCTGGAAGCTGCTCAGATGGAGCACGACGCCGCTCACGGATTCACGCCCGCCGCGGCCGAGCCAAGCCGGGCCGCCGATACTCGCGCCCGTGGAGGAGCAATCGGTCGGGCCTTCGGCGCCGGCCGGACCGTCTACGAGACCCCAGTCAAGAACATGCGGGCTGTGGAGGCAGCCGCGATCGGCCTCGACCAACTCGCGGGCGAGGAGCTCAGGGAGCGCATCGGGCGGATGCGCGAGCTCCTCCACGCCGCCAACACCCAGCAGGATCGCCTCAACCAGCTCATCAAGCCAGCGGGGTCCGGCTCCGCCCGCCTTGGCGGACCCGACGTACTCCTGCACACGGCCTCTTCGCCGCCTGACGAGGCGCACTCCGGCCAGGGCCGGACCCGGTGCAACCCGGCCGGCACCGCCGCCGACGCTCTGGGCAACGAGCCCGCCCCAGAGACCCAGCGCGGACCCGGCCAGCCTGGCCGGCGTCCGGCTCTATCCGACCCGGCCCCTCGAGGCCTGGCCACCAGTCGACTCGGCCGGCGCGCCATCGACGACACCGACGCGCGCCACCGCCTCGATCAGCTTGCTCGCTCCATGGAGGTGGAGGAGAGCGGCGCTATCGGGCCGGCGTGTTTCGGCCCACGCATCCGGGAGGAGCCCTTCCCCAAGGGGTTCGTGCTTCCCCGCGACACCCCCAAGTACAATGGGACCGTGAAGCCAGAAGACTGGCTCACCGACTACACCACGGCCATCGGCATCACCGGTGCCAATCGTCGTCTCGTCGTGCGCTACGCACCGCTCATGCTCCAAGGATCGGCTCGCATATGGTTGAACAGCCTGCCGATGGGCAGCATCAACGCATGGGTCGATTTCGAGGAAGCATTTGTCCGCAACTTTACGGGGACGTACAAGCGACCCGGTCGCCCCAGTCAGCTCGCCATGTGCGTGCAGGGGCCGACGGAGACCGACCGCGAGTACCTTGCACGCTGGACCGAGCTCCGGAACAGCTGTGAGGGCGTCCATGAATTCCAGGCGATCCAATACTTCGTCAGCGGGTGCCGAGACGGCACCCTCCTCAAGCACAAGCTTCTATGCTCCGAGGCGGCCACCATGGCCGCGCTCATGGTGAAGGCGGACCAGTATGCCAACACCGACTCCGCCATGAAGATCCAAGTGGCGCTGGACGAGGCCGGCAAGGCGAAGCCGGTCCCTCCACAGAAGCCGGCCGGCGAAGGCAGCCGGCAGTAGCACCACCAGAACAACAAGCGCAAGGCCGAGCAGCCCGCGCAACGTCACGACAACCGGCTCGTCGCGGCCGCCGAGCCCGCGGCGGACCCGGCAGCGAAGCGCCAGCAGACCGGCAAGATGGTGTGGCAACCCGCCATGATCTTTGAAGAGATGCTCGACGCCCCATGCAAGCACCACAGCGGCGCAAGACCCTCCACGCACACGCTTCGACAGTGCATCATCACCAAGCGCATCATGAGGGGCGACGTCCCGCCTCCTCTGGCTCCGGCTCCGGCTCCGGGAGCGGGACAGCCGCCTCCGCCTCCACCGCCGCCCCCCGCCGGCGGCGCGATGTGGAACGACGCCTACCCGGACCAAAACGCAGCCTATGTTGTCTTCACCAGCCTCGGTGATGACAAGCGCAGCGAGCGCCTCCTCCGGCAGGAGGTGAACACCGTCGTCCCGGCCAAGACGGATTTCATGCATTGGTCGGAGCGCCCGATCACCTGAACCCGGGAGGATCACCCGGCAGTCATGCCGAGTCCGGGTGGATATGCCCTCGTCCTCAACCCTACAATCGTCACGCAGCGCACCTGCAAGTTCTCCCGAGTCCTCATCGATGGCGGTAGCAGCATCAACATCCTCTACCGCGACACGATGACCAAGCTCGGCCTCAAGGCCGAGGACCTAGAGCCAACCCGGACCGTCTTCCACGGCATCGTACCCGGCCTCTCCTGTTCACCCGTTGGTCGGGTCCGGCTCGACGTCCTGTTTGGCGACAGCAGCCACTTCCGACGCGAACCGATCTGGTTTGAGGTGGTGGACATGTCCAACGCGTACCATGCGCTGCTGGGCCGGCCCGCGCTCGCCAAATTCATGGCGGTTCCCCACTACGCGTACCTGAAGATGAAGATGCCGGGTCCCAAGGGCCTCATTACTGTCACCGGCGACTACCGCAAGTCTCTGGAGTGCGCCCGAGACGGTGCCAAGCTGGCCGAGTCGCTGGTCATTGCCGAGGAGCGGCGCCAGCTCGACCGGATCGTCGTCCTGGCCGGCAAGGCCTCCGACGCGTCGACCCCGACCCTGGACCCGGCCGATGAGGCCGCCTTCAAGCCCTCCAAGGAAAGCAAGAAAGTGAAGCTGAACCTGGAAGACCCCAGCTGCAGCAAGTACATTGTCGTAGGCGCCCGCCTCGACATCAAATAGGAAGGCAAGCTCATCGACTTCCTCCGTGAGAATCGGGATATCTTCGCATGGACCCCCAAAGACATGTCGGGTATCCCGAGGAAGTACGCCGAGCACAAACTCCACATCCGCAAGGACGCCAAGCCTGTCCGTCAACCCCTCCGTCGATTTTCCGAAGAGAAGAGAAGAACCATTGGTGAAGAGGTCGCCAAGCTCTTGGCGGTCGGCTTCATAATGGAAGTGTTTCACCCCGAGTGGCTGGCCAACCCAGTCCTCGTCCTGAAGAAGAACAAGACCTGGCGCATGTGTATCGACTACACCAGCCTCAACAAGGCCTGTCCAAAGGATCCGTTCGCCCTCCCGCGGATCGACCAAGTCATCGACTCGACCGCCGGGTGTGAGATGCTGTCCTTCCTGGACGCCTACTCTGGCTATCACCAGATCAAGCAGGACCCGACCGATGCCCTGAAGACGTCCTTCATCACGCCCTTCGGAGCGTACTACTACATCACCATGTCGTTCGGGTTGAAGAACGTTGGCGCCACCTTCCAACGCTGCATGCAGAAGTGCCTGCTACCGCAACTCAGCAAGAACATCCACGTGTACATGGACGATATTGTGGTGAAGACCAAGCAGCACCTCACGCTCCTCGACGATCTGAAGGAAACATTCGCCAACCTCCGCGAATACAAGGTCAAGCTCAATCCGGAAAAGTGCGTCTTCGGCATCCCAGCCGGAAAGCTGCTCGGTTTCCTCGTCTCGGAACGCGGCATCGAGGCGAACCCGGAGAAGATCAAGGCCATCGAGCGCATGCGCAAGCCAACCCGGCTGCGCGATGTCCAGAAGTTCACAGGCTGTCTGGCCTCGGTCAGCCAGTTTCTAAGCCGGCTGGGCGAGAAGGCACTGCCCCTGTACCAGCTAATGAAGAAAACAAGCCCGTTCGAGTGGAACGGCAAGGCGGACGAAGCTTTCCAAGACCTCAAGCGCATGCTCTCCACCGCACCCGTCCTGGCCGCGCCGACTGACAAGGAGCCGCTGTTGCTCTACATAGCCACGACCTCACGGGCGGTCAGCACGGTGCTGGTGGTCGAGCGACCGGAGAAGGGCAAGATCCAGGCCGTCGAGCGTTCGGTCTACTACCTGAGCGAAGTGCTCTCCACCTCCAAGCAGAACTACCCGCACTACCAGAAGATGTGTTATGGCGTGTACCTCACCGCCAAGAAGCTGAAGTAGTACTTTCAAGAACATGTCATCACCGTCGTCAGCACGGCGCCTGTTAGAGAAATCATCGGGTGCCGGGACGCCTCCGACCGGGTCGCCAAGTGGGCGATCCAGCTAGCCGGCCACACCATCCTCTATGAGCCCCGCACCATGATCAAGTCTCAGGCCCTGGCCAATTTCCTCGTCGACTGGACCGAGACCCAGTACCTGCCGCCGCCTCCCGACTCAACGCATTGGTGCATGCACTTCGACGGGTCCAAGATGCGACTCGGCTTAGGGGCCGGCATCGTATTGTCATCTCCGAAGGGTGACCGACTCCGCTACGCACTCCAGATCCACTTCGCCGCCTCCAACAATGTCACCGAATATGAAGCCCTTGCGCACGGCCTCCGACTTGCCAAGGAACTCGGCATCCGGCGCATCATGTGCTACGGCGACTCGGACTCGGTGGTATAGCAGTGCTCCGACGAGTGGGACGCCCGTGACTCCAACATGGCAAGCTATCGCTTCCTCATCCAGAAGCTGTCCGGATCCTTCGATGGCTGCGAGTTCCTCCATGTCCCGCGCACGGAGAACGAGGCAGCCGACACGCTTGCCAAGATCGCCTCATCGCGTCAAGCCATCCTGTCCGATGTCTCCCTCGAGCACCTGCGCAAGCCATCCGTCAAGCCGTCGCCGGACTCCGAGTCCATCCATGTCCCAGAATACCCGGCCGCGCCGCAAGCCGGCCCGGGGACCGCTCAACCCAGCCCGAGGACTGCTGAACCCGGCCCGGGGGCTGCTCAACCCAGCCCGGGGGCTGCTCAGCCCAACCTGGCCAACATCACCCCGGACCCGGCCGCCGCCGTCACCAACCCGGGGGCTGCTCAACCCGGCCCAGGAGCCGCCGACTCGGAACCCACCCAAGTGGCCGTCTTCACCGCCATCACGGCCCCCTCTTGGGCCTTGCCGATATCAGAATGGCTAGAGAACGGGGTTCTCCCCATGGATGAGACCGAGGCTCGGCAAGTTCAGCGTCGGGCGTCCGCCTATAGCATCATCAACAACGAGCTCGTCAAGCGCAGCTCTACCGGCGTGTTCCAGCGCTGCGTCGAGCAGGACCACGGCATCGACATCCTCCTCGACATTCACCAGGGCGAGTGCAGGCACCACGCCGCATCTCGATCCCTCATGGGCAAGGCGTTCCGCCACGGCTTCTACTGGCCAACGGCCCTCAAAGACGCCGAGTCGCTCGTCCTCAAGTGCGAAGGATGCCAGCGCTTCAGCAAACACATCCACTAGCCGACGTCAGCACTCCGCAACATACCGATCGCCTGGCCCTTCGCGGTCTGGGGACTCGACATGGTGGGACCCTTCAAAACCGCTCGAGGCGGCATGACGCACCTGCTGGTGGCAATGGACAAGTTCACCAAATGGATCAAGGCAAGACCAATCAAGAAACTAGACGGGCCAACAGTCATCCGGTTAATCAAGGACATAGCGGTGCACTACGGCATGCCGAATAGCATCATCACCGACAATGGCACCAACTTTGCCAAGGGCGCGCTCGAGCAATACTGCTCCGTCTCCGGCATCCGCCTCGACCTGGCCTCTGTGGCACATCCGCAGTCCAACGGGCAGGTCGAGCGGGCCAACGGACTCATCCTGTCCGGCATCAAGTCGCGACTCGTCGAGCCACTTGTCCGCTCACCCGGTAGTTGGCTCGATGAGTTGCCCGCGGTTCTCTGGAGTCTGCGCACGACACCAAACCGGTCGACCGGGTTCACCCCATTCTTCCTCGTCTACGGATCCGAAGCCATCATCCCGACCGACGTCGAGTTTGACTCGCCGCGCATCACGATGTACACAGAAGCAGAAGCAAGAGAAGCACGCGAAGACGGCATCGACCTGCTCAAAGAGGCGTGCCTTTTGGCACTTAGCCGCTCGGCTATGTACCAGCAAGGCCTGAGGCACTACCACAGCAAGAAGATCAAGCCTCTCGCATTCCGTGAAGGCGACCTCGTCCTCCGACTCGTCCAAGAGCAGGCAGGCCAGCACAAGCTGTCCTCTCCATGGGAAGGCCCGTTCATCGTGAGCAGGGCTTTGCGCGACCGCAACGCCTACTACCTCATCGACGCACGCAAATCGAAGAAGCACAAGAGGGACACCACCGGCGAAGAAACGACCCGGCCGTGGAACGCGGAACTCCTCCGTCCGTTTTACAGTTAGCCGAACGAATGTATGTATCAACGCCTTTTGTAAGCATATGAAACTATGGGGTCCCCGAACGAGACTCGGGGGCTGCCTTTTGCCGACCAATTTATTGCGTCCATATTTCACACCACTTTACTACCGAACCCGGCCGCCGGCTCGACAAGCTCGAGTGGGGGCTCGGGGGCTGGCCGGCTTGATCATCACCCTGCCGCTTCACTTAGTGATTCCTGATAAGTTAGGAT
>NC_057795.1:623658676-623670281 GCF_018294505.1 Triticum aestivum
TCTGGCTGACAGCGGGCAAGCACAACGGGCTAAAGCTCCCCTACGATTCATACACTAAGTTAAAGCCGCCGGGTCAACCAATCCGGCCCGACGCTCGTCAACTAAGTTAGCCGCACGACTGGCTGCTCACTAACCGGCCAAGCCGGATTTCCGCCAGCCGGCCCAGTGGGTGTTTCGCTCGCGCTCAACGTTTTTAAGGACCCAACTCCCGCGGCCGCCTCTCGAAGAGCCGAACTCCTTGTCACGGACCGGAGCCTCGGCCGTCTAACCCGGCCGCGGCCTCCGGGTCCAGTGAAGCACCGGTGTCCTCTTCGACCTCCGCGTCGCCGTAGAAGCCCGTCTCCTCCGAGTTGCCCTCTGGGTCGCGAAGAAGCAAGCCGTAGTCGTCGCCATCCACGACCATGTCGTCTTCCGTCCTTTCTGGATGGAACTCGTCGTGGAAGGCGAACTCGGCGATATAGCTGGCCCAGGAGGCGATCCGGCCGGCCTGCTCCTGCAGCAACTACTCCGAGCTAGCGCGCTGACCCATCAGCGCGTCCAGCTGAAGATCCGGATGCCAAGACAGCACGATCCAAAGCGCCATCTCAGCACCGGCCCGGGCGGTGGAAACGCCCAGTCGCTAAGGAGATCCGGGCCCATCTCCAACCAGCGTGCCAGACGCAAGAAGCTACACAGATGGATGAAATCCGGCCACAAGGCCGCCGCCATCGCGGTACCGGCTCGGGACAGCCGCTCCATCTACGTCCCCAAGGCCCGCAGCCAGGCCTCAGCAGCGGCAATGATCTCTGGGAAGGTCCAGGCTGTCAGCGGATCCGTCCCGGACCCAACAACGCCGGTTGGGTCGCGCTGGTAGCGGACGGCTTCCTCTGCCAGCCGTTGCGTCTCCGGAAAGGCCCCTGTAGCCAAAGAAGAAGCAAGTCAAAAGAGCAACAAAGAAGAAAGGGCCGGGTCCCGACCCGGCAAACAACAAAGAAGCAGCACTTACTGGAGCAACGTACCACGTCGCTCCCGCTCCAAGACACGGTCCCACTCCCCGAGTGCCCTCTCCAGGTCGGCCGCCTTAGCAAGGGCCGCCTTCAGCTCGGCGTCCTTGTCTTCGGCCGCCTCACAGCGGCGAGCCTCGGCCTGGCGGACCTCCTCAGCCGTGATGGCCTGCTCCCGTAGACGCTCCACCTCGTCCTGGAGCCGGCCCTTGTCATCGGCCAGCTGGCCACACTGCTGGTCCGCCTCGACCAGGGCCTGCTGCGCCTCCACCGCCTTGGCGGCCTCTGCCTTAAGAAGCTCCACCTCAGCCTCGAGGCGGCTCTTGTGACCCGCCAGCTGCTCGTGCAGCCGGTTGGCCTCGTCAAGAGACCGCCGGGCCGCGGCCGCCTCCGCCCTCGCCTGCGTCGCCTCGACGTCGAGACGGCCGGAATCAGCAACGAGCCGGTCATAGTGATGACCAGCCCGGAACAGCCGGGTCCGCCAAGACAGCACCTCGGCTGCAAAGAATAAGAACTCAGCAGGAAGGAAAAATAAGACAAGGCCTAATATTTGGCCCAACTGATACACAGTTGGCCCGAATCTCGGGGGCTACACCCAGTGGGTGCGCTAGCGCACCCCCACTAGAAGAAAAGAACTCAATAAAGTACCTGCGGCGGCGCGAAGCTCCTCCTCCTTGACAGCAAGCTGCTCCTTGAGCTCCCGATGCTTGCCCAAGAGCCGGTTGTAGGCGGCAACCCGGAAGGCATCAAGGTGCTGAAGAGAAGACCAAAGTCAACACAAGGCCAATGCTCATAAGGTTCGACCCGACTACTACATAGTTGGCCCGAACCTCGGGGGCTACACCCAGTGGGTGCGCTGGCGCGCCCCCACAGAGATAAAATCACAAGAAAACAAGAAGAAGGAGTTACCAGGACGGCATGCTCCAGGTCGTGCGTCCGCTTCGTCTCGGCCTGGGCGAAGGCCTCAAGGCGCTCCGTCCGGCCTCGCAGACGACGGCTGACGGTATCCAGCGCCGCCTTCTCCTGGGTCTGGGGCCCGAAGACGGCCGCGCCCCCGCTCCGCGTGGGCTGTGGCACGGCAGCCCGGCGCCCGCCCTGCCAGGGCACCAAGGCGTGCCCCCCGCAGGCCGCTTGTGACGTGGCCAACACCTCCTTCGACGCCTGGGCACCCTGCGTCACCACCTCAGGCAGCGGCGCCTGCAGTGCCTCCTCCATAGCCGACGGCGCCTCTGGCGCCGCCGCCTGCGGCGCCCCCTCTAGGACGCTGCCTCCGCCACCATCAGCCCCCGCGTGCTCGACAATGTCGGCTCGCGGCGGTGTATCGCCCCCCACCTCCACGACCTCCTGGTCAAGGAGCACCACCTCGGGCCGGCCCCCACGGCCGCGCTCCCTCACCGACGACGGTTCAAAAACCGTCGCCTCCACCACCATGCTCTCCGGCATCTCGCGTCAGGCCAGCTCCGCGTCGCCTCGTGCCCACACCGCCGCCGCATCGGTCCAAGCCCGGACCGACGCCGCCTCCAGATCCACCTCGGCCCGGTTCCTGTCACGCCAGGCCAAGGCCTCGGCGTCGTCCGGGTCCAGGCCAAGGTCCGAGTCGCCTCGTCCCTCCTCCCCGGCCAGTCCGGCGAGGTCGGACCGGCTCCTGCGGAATGCGGTCCCTTCGGTGGCCGCGGCCTCCGCCGCCGCCCTCGCCAGCGCGATCGGCGACCTGAAGAAGAAGGCAAAATAAGCAAAAGAGACAAGAAATCCAGGCGCAAGCGACGAACAAAACTTACCTCGTCAAGACTGGGACCGGAGTCAACTTCGCGCGCTTCTTCTTGGCCGGCCTTCCGGGCTCGGCCGGGTCCGCTGCGCGCTTCAATCCGCGGGGTCGCGGGGCGACGCTGTCCTTGCCATGCGGGCGGCTCGGTGCCGCCCCATGCGAGGACCCGGCTCCGCCCGCGTCCCCGCCTCCCCCGCCCAACGCGGCTACACCAAGCAACTGGCGTCAGCGTCACCTTCACCACGACACGGGCAACAATTCAAGACAAAATGAAGAAGAGAAAGACTCGAAGCTTACCGGCTCGGCACGCAGCGCCGGCGTCGGACTCGGCCACCTCCTCACCGCGTTGGGCCGCGGGCTCCTCTGGTGCCACCGGTGCCACCTGCAGCTGAGCCCGGGCGTAAGGATGTCGGCTCGCATTCAGAAGAACCTCCCGTGACGCGTCAGGACGAACAAGAAGATGCGCGGCGGCAAAGTAAGGAGACTAGATGCTCACCTGCGGCGCCGGGTTCGCCTGGCTATACGGCGCCTTGCCGAATCGCCAATCCTCTCCAAGATTGGCCCTGGAGACGGCGTTGACGGCATGCGCGGCCTGCTCCCCATACAATCGCGTTGACCCCATTCGGTTGGGGTCCTGTAGGCCGATCATCCCGCCGATGAGGCAGGAGCGCCTCTGAAGCGGGAGGACCCGGCGGGTGGTGAACGCGGCGAGAAGGTCCATGCCGGTAAGCCCCTCCTGCGTCATCATCACCGTCACCCGCTCGTAGAGGTTGACGATCTCCTGCAACGGGCGCCGGGGTGAGTAGCCCCAGTTCATCTTCGCCCACGGCGGCGCGATGGCGAAAGGGGGAAGGTTGATGTGGTCCGCGCCAGGATTGCGAACGTAGAAGAAGGAATTCTGCCACTTCTTGGCAGAATCCTCGAGCGGAATCTTGGGGAAATCTGCCCTCGACCGCTTGGAGATGACGGCGGCGCCGCAGTCGGCGAACTCCCCGGCCAACGGGCCCTGCTGCTTCAAGGAGAAGAAGCGCGCCCAGAGGTCGATCATCAGCTCGACCCCCAGGTACCCCTCGCATAGGGTCACGAAGCCGGAGAGTTGGACGATGGCGCCGGCGCCGAGATGGTGCGGTTGAAGCCCAAAGAACTCTAGGAAGGCGCGGAAGAAGGTGCTTGCCGGCAGCCCGAGCCCATGCTCGAGTGAGTAAGGAAGACGACACGCTCCTGCCCCTCGGGTTGGGGCCTCTGCTTGCCGCGCGACAGGCGGACACCAACGTCCGTCTCCCGCGGCAGGCGTCGCGAAGCTCGAAGCTGCGTGATATCGTCGTTGGTGACGTTGGAGCCCATCCAAGAGCCCGACGGCAGCGCCATGGATGAAAGCAGAAGGAAGAAGGGCGACGGAGAAGAGCTCTGCTCGGGGCTGCGGGCGCAGCTGTGCGTCAGTGGCAAGGAGCAGAGCGAGAGCAGGGGGACAGGAGGGCGCGAGCGAGAATAATGCCCGCCGCCCCCTTGCCCCCCTCAATTTATGAGCCCCGGTTCAAACGTGGGAAAGTTGGATCGTCTGCACGCGTCCGTTCCACTACCCCGCAATAAGTGCGCACGTACACACGCACTAACTGCGCGGGGAAGTGCAACCGGCCCCCAGACGCCGCTATAAATCCGCACGCGTGGCCAAGGGCGCGCGGCGGCGGGCCCCCGGCCCGTCGCCCAGTCCCGTCACGCGTGTGGCCTATCAGGCCCCTCCGACTTCTGGGCACCATGTGGCGCCAGCGCGAAGCCCGAGGGATCGCCTCAAGATTCGACAGACTCCTCGGTTCCCGCCACGGTGGGGATGCCGCGATCCGGTTTCCGAAAAAACCGGCACACATTGGGTGTTGCCGGACCCGCAGATTCCGCCTTGCTCAAGAGGGAAGCTGGGAAGGCCAACTCATCCAAAGACGACAGACCTTCACAGCTTCGGGGACTACTGTCGGGGGGATGAATCCCAGGCAGGCAACGGAATCTGGATCTATTTCAAAAACAGCGGGGGCCGCATCGCCCCGTAAACCGGCGTGCGCCAGGCCGGGTCGCTCGACACGGCAAGGCGCGCAACCCGGCCAAGACCCTTGACTCGGCAAGGTACGCCGACCCGGCCGCAGCGGCTGGCGCAAGGCAACTCAACCCGGCGCAACCTTGGCTTCCCCAGTAAGCCAACCCACCCGTGGCGTCCACGGCAACCCAGCCATGGGTCAGCTCCCATCCCATCCAGGCCGTACGATGGGACGAGACCTCAATCACTGATGGCCAAGACGACATTGCCCCCGCCCATGCCCGTGGTCAGCCAGAGCGTGGCAACAGTGCCCCTTACCTACCTGCTGACCAGGGCTGGCACGGCAACAGTGTTCCCGCCCTCACCGCTGACGACAGCAAGCGGCGGCCTGGCGGAGAACACTGTGCGCAGCTCGACTCGGCCACGCCATGACGATCGACAAGATGGCGCACAGCCCCCCTAGGCACGTGGGGCCCGCACCTAGGGGAACCCGGCGAACCACAAGCCCCCAAGCGGGACCCAGCCCGGTATCCCGGACGCCGACAATACGGACCCACCGACTCGGCATATTACCATTGTAGCCATGGGTGGGTTGATCTATAAAACCCCCCAGGAGTCCACGCCAACAGGGGCAGTAGCAGAGAGATTGCAAGAATGAGCATTGCATGAACACGAGATAGAACAAGCAAGATAGGACTAGCCACTACATAGCAACACCAAGGAGAAGGAGCAGTCGGAGCCTTGGCCAATCTCCTTCCTCCTCCAACAGCTCCAGGAGTGACATTGTACTATCAGCCATCCAACTAAACTCGGCAGGACTAGGGGTGTTATCTCTCCGGAGAGCCCCGAACCTGGGTATGTCCGGCATCCCGCGCCCGCGCATATCAACCTCGCCTCCGAAGCCCACCAGCGCCCTCGAGCCTCCTCCTCTCTTTAGCCATCCCTTGGCATCTGCCGTGCGCCCACCACGACAGGCCACGTCCGCTATGTCTGATGCGACAGACAAGAACCACCACAAGTTGCACCAAATTCACCGTCCTTACCCGCGTCCTTTCTCCATTTCCCGAACCCTAGTCATCGTTGTCCTCCACCCTTGCTCCCCATCCGCTCCGCCACCCTCATCCACCGCCCTAGATGTCGTAGTCGCGTAGCTGTGGTGTAGGGAGTTCTGGCCAAGGATGCTGTGGACCTCGAGGAGGATATGCCCCCCCCCCCCCATCATGCCTTGTCGCCTTGCACCTATCCATCCTGCCGTCCTGCCCGCGATCGACATCGATCAATGGCCAATAGAGCGATTCCGGGCAGATTTACAGAAACACAGGGGTAGGACGATGAGGTGTTCGACTCACCGCAATTCCAACGGGTGCAGACAAGCACGGGCACCGCTGACGTCTGATCTGCCCAGCTACTGTTTGGCGGAATGTCCAAGAAGGAGATGGTACAAATTGTACTCCATTTTGTATCCCTTTGTTCCTTATATTCGGTATGCCATTTGATCAATTAGCTACATATGCCATCAAAAGAATTAGTTGCGTATTATTTTAGTTTATTTGGAATCATGATCATCTTAGGAAAATTACATGACCGAGATGATCAACCAGAGTCAAGAGCCTACAGACGGTATGGAATATGAGTTGAGGGCTCCAAATTGTCCTACACTTGATGTTGGGGGAACATCAGGTACTAGGAAGAAAATAACGGCAAAGGTGCCCAAGACAAGAAGTATGTCATTCCCAACATTTGAGGATGTTTTGTTGGTCAAATCTTTGTTGACCACAAGCATGGACCCTATAGGTGACAAGGTGCAAAAGTCAGCAAGTATTGGGAGAAGATCTACAAGCACTATTATGAGCAGAAGGAATGTGATCTCTCTCCAACATAGATGGTCCACCATCCCAGAAAATGTGAACAAGTTTGTCGGCCAACGTGCTTTCGTGCTTGGCCGGAATCAGAGTGGGATTGAAGTCCAAACTCACATAAGTTGAATTGCAAAGTTTGTCATAATTTGCATTGCTAGTTGTTAAAGTCGGATTCTCGTAATTACATTATTTTTTGATAGATGGTGTTGGTTGCCTCTTTGTTTCAACAAGTTGAGAAGAAGTCATTCGGTTTTATCCATTGTTGGATTATTTGAATGCCTAACCAAAGTGGGATCAAGTTGTGCAAGATGTCAAAAAGGTTCCAAGAGGTTGAAGACAAATGATGGCTCGAGCTCCCACCAATCCAATCGAGTGGATGATGAAAAGGAAGAAGTTGTAGGGGAGAAGGGGAGGGCCGCCCGGGCGAAAAATGTCCACCACATGAACATGAATTTTATCTACAAGGGAGAACAAGAAAAAGGAGTGGTATAAGCTCAAGTTTGATGCAAAAAGAAAGAATGAATAGGGACCAAGAGAGGGTGAACAACAAGTTGCAAATTGAGAGGGAGAAGATAGAGTTGGAGGAAAAAGAAGCATTACTCAAATGGGACCTCGAGAAGGCCTGGACTTTTGAATCAATAGAGCATGGGAAGAAGAGGTTGCAACTTGTTTGAGACACAGAGGATTCGAGGATAATGTTGACGAACACAAGTCTCTTGGATAAGCAAGCAAGAGTGTGGCTTGAAGGGAAGAAGGAGATTAACAAACGTACATAGTACGAGGTGGCAGGAGCGGCGATAGCAGTAGCGGACGCAAAACGCGTGGTGGATGCGGCAGAGAAGGTGGCACGGATGGCGTCCAATAGAGTGATCCATCACGTTGGCCAGCCATGGCCCGGACTTGAATTTCATTTTGGCATGTATAGATTGTTGAACTGTGATTTGTTTTGCTTTGTTGCATTGTTGAATTGTGATGAATTTGTGCTATATGATCCATGTACGTTGATTGCATGGATTTGGTATATTTGAGTAGTGTCGATGTCCGGCAGGACATGTGAGGGGGCGTGTGTACACGTCTGCGGACGTTTACGGGGTCGGATTTGCCAAGTCCGGCTATATGCCCTTGGCAGACACAAATGTACATAATTTCAGGGCAATTGCGAATCATAGGGAACAAACTAGATGTGTGTGGGTTTCATCAAGATTTACATCAATCTGTTATATACGAAAAAGGGTTTCCCCCCGCTTTGTATTACAAAGCAACCAACTTCGATACAGCCAATGATAGGTGTTGGGGCGGAAGCAGCACAGTCACGCCCAAAAGAAATGAAAGAGAAAACAAAAAAAAAACAAATGCGAACAACGACGGATCAACGAAAACGATGAAGACCCACAACCGTTGCGCCCACCGGAGAATTCCACCACACTCCGAGCACTTCGGACCGCCGCATACCAAGCAACACCCTTAAGAAGGACCGCGACGCCGACGACGCTACTGCCCGGACAAGTCCTAGGGTTTCCCCTGATATGTAGAGGATTGCGGGGGAAGGGGCAAACCCGACGCCCTTCAGGAAGACACAGTGGCGCCCACAGACGTCACCGCGTCGGTGCCGGACAAGCCGACACGGATTTCTCCGGACCACCAACCACCCACGACTCCAGATGATCCATCATGCGCCACCAAACACGCCGCCCACCAACATGCGCCACCATGGCCGTGCAGTCCCCATCGCCGTCTCACCATGGCAAACGAAGCGAGACCGGCGGGAACATAGAAGGCAACCGGGAACAAGGGGCAGCAGAAACAGCAGCCACGCAGGAGGGGACAACCTCCACCGTCCGTGGCGGGAACCGATCGGACGTAGCAACAGGGGCAAACCAGGCAACCGCGATCAAATCCATCGGGAGAAAGGGAAGGTGGAGAAGTGGCCCATGGCCATGACTAGCGCTATGCCGGCTCCAGCTCCCCCGCGAAACCATGTTTCGCCCCCGCGCTTAAGGCCCAGATAGGCTCGGCCGAGCCCGAGATGGGCTCGTGAAGCCCTCGTCACCGTGCTGCAGTACACGAGCCGTCGTCGCCGCTACCCCCCGCGCGAGTCGCCCTGCCGTCCACCGGAGACACCGCAGAGGAGTTCCGGCCAGGCCCGCCCAGACCCAGATGGGGCTCAAAAGGGCCCAGATCTGGGCCGGGAGGGCATCGTCACCAGCCACTGCAACGCCCCGCCGCCAAGCAGCAGCACCGCCGCCACCTCGCCACCCGGCACCGCGCCACCCAAGGAGCCACGCCGCCGCCGGATTTGGCTTGCTACATTATTCCTTCGGAAATTGCACATATAATCTTGTCAGTCTTGTCCATTTCTCCTATCTTGTCCTCCATGCACCACATTTCATTCACTCGTGGAAAGTTTGATCCTTCTTGTGTCACAAGGGGGACAAGCGTACGTACATCCCCATAAATTCACTCTATACCATGTTTGACAAATTCCACCGCGACAAGCCGTGCCGCAATAATGGCTGTCTGCTCGAGCCGACACTTCGCCCGCCAACTCCTCTACAGCATGTACTGACGAGTGTTGCGTGTGTAGGCGATCGATCGATGCTTCGGCACTTGTTTTTTCTGCACCGATGAGCCGTCTCAAAGTAGCCACGGTGGTTCCCACTAAGAACATCTCCAACAGCCGCACTAAGCGCCGCGCGCAAAAAACCTGTTTGCCGCGCGCGCTTCGGCTGGTTTAGCGCGGCCGCGAGCGCTGGCTCCAGCAGCCGCGCTATAATGCAGCGCGCGCGCGACTCGCCGGGCGCGCGCGAAAATAAGTTTGAAACAATTATCATCAAAATGGAACATGTGAAATTTGTCACAAACATTTTCCAACCAAGTTTATCCAACCAAGTGCAAAATGCAAACTAAAAGTTTATGCCCACAAGACATAAATGAAAGACACATCAAACATCTTCCTCGTCTTCGTCCTCATCTTCCGAAGACGATTCTTCCGCCTCTGAAGATGAATCTTCCTCCCTATCCTCATCACGCATCGCATCACGTGAAGCTCCGACGGTGTTGGCAAGATCTTCAACGGCATCTTCATGGGAATGTGTGTGAGGAGGCACATTGGAAGACATTCCACCCATGGCCGGAGGTGCACCCATGCCTCCCATAAGAGTAGCGAAAATCATGCCTCCCATGGCGGCCATAGCGTCAGAGGGTGCTCCAAAGCCACCCATGCCTCCCATGGCGGCCGGAGGTGCACCCATGCCTCCCATGGCGCCCAAGCCACCCATGCCTCCCATGGCGGCCGGAGGTGCACCCATGCCTCCCATGGCGCCCAAGCCACCCATGCCTCCCATGGCGCCGCCACCCATGCCTCCCATGCCGCCGCCACCCATGCCGCCAAGGCCACCGCCACCCATTGTGCGGATCATGGCTCTTTTTTGGATCAAAACTTCTTCACGGGCAAGGTTGATATATTCCTTTTGCGCACCATTGAACGAAGATGTGTCCAAGAAGAACAAGTACTTCTCCCATTCCAACAACCTAGATCGCTCCTCCATGCCCACCTTCCTCTCCTCCAATGCCACTTTCCTCTCCTCAGCGGCCACTCTCCTCTCCTCCGCCGCCAACCTCCTCTCCTCCGCCGCGACATCTTGGTTCCTTGCCATTTTCCTCACCTCGTTGGCTTCTTTTCTTGCCTTCACAATAGCTTCCATAGCATTTTTTAGCTCATCATCTCCTTTCCTCTTCTTCTTTTCGGTTTTGTCTTTCTTGCACCCATCCGATCGTTTTGGCTTCGAGTATGAAACCAAGTTGGGTGTGGGGCTTCTCTTGCCGTCATCACTTGATGTGTCATCCTCCTCATCATCATCCACCTCAATTGTTTGCTTGCGTTTGTTGCTCAAATGCAATTCATCCAAACCATCACGATTCTTCCATTTCTCTTCATTCTTTAACACTTCATAGCAATGAGACAACGTAAAGAACCTTCCTTTCTTTATCTTCCCCTTCTTGGTTTTCCTCATCTCTTCTTTGAACAAGTTTTGTGCAATGTTGAACTACAAGAAAAACAAAACAAGTTAGCACTTCGGACACCAAAAACAAGTATGAGATGGACATATATGAGATGCCACTTACTCTATCATCCTCATTTGTGCCACTTGGATTAATCTTGTCAACTGACTTTTGTGCGGCAGCCCACTTTTGACAATCGGAGTTGATTGTGGACCATCGGGACCGAAGTGATCTCTCCGAGCGGTCAATTCCACTCATGTTGTGATCATCAAAGTATTCTTTCATTCGCCCCCAATACGCATCTCTACGTTGATCACCTCCAATGGATGGATCCCTCGATACTTGCAAATAAGTATTGCATAGTAACTTTTTTTTGACTGGAATATTGCATAGTAACTTGTCATCGTTGGTGTTGTAATTGCCCGCTCTTCCTTTCGGTGCGTCGACAATGCCCTCACCCTCCTCGTCCACCTCAAACTCATGGTCTTCCAAATGGATGTCATTGGTTTGAGACCAATGCGAATTGTTGGACCCAACACCCATAGTTGACATATATGCATCATCATTGAGACTACAAATTTTTTTGAGAACAGTGCAAATAAGCTATCTATATGTGATGAGATGATGCATTGAAAAAACAAGAAGAAAATAAAATTTGGAATTTTTTTCACCTTGGGGGCATTTCGTCGAACACATGGTGCGCGTCGGCGGCCGGCTCAACGAGTGAGTTCGCCGGCGCTTCGGTAGCCGCCGCGGCCGTCGAACGCCCTGCAAGCTTCTTTCCCCTCGCCTTCGTGCCGCCGGAGCCGTCCGCCGCCTTGTTTTTCTTCGACGAAGTTTTGCCCTTCTTCGGCCGCGCCGCATTGGGGAGCTTCGACGGTGCGGCGGCGGCACGGGACGGCGCCGGCGCGACGCCAGCCGTCGCCGTGGTCATCCGCGGCGGCAAGAAGAGGCTGCGCGCGAGGCCGGC
>NC_057795.1:623670739-623672410 GCF_018294505.1 Triticum aestivum
TACAGCGGGGTGAGCGGGATGCCGGTGTGCGCGTCCATGGGTGGCAGGGCATCGACGCCGGCGCGCGCGGGACGTAGGAGGAGGAGAGAAGAGAGTGCGGCGCGAGCGGTCGAGTGTGCCGCGCGCTGTAGCAGGCGCCCGATATACACCGCGCGGGATGGCGTTTTCGAAAGCGCGCCCAACTAGTTATAGCGCGCGCACCGTTTTTGCGCGCCCGCTGGAGCGACCAGCCGCGTAGCGCGCGCGCTAAAAACGACTAAAAACGACTAATTTGCGGCGCGGCACTAAAATTTTCAAGGTCGGCATCAGAAAAGAAGGATTTCTTGGTAAGCAAGCTAGCCCCACCATGAAAAAGGCAGCCTACATTAGGCGAGCTAGCTACTCCCTCCGTTCTAAAATAGATGACTCAACTTTATATTAAAGCTAGTATAAAATTGAGTCATAAGTTGAGTCATCTATTTTAGAACGGAGGGAGTAGTCATCAGCGCACGGCTTTGTTTGGTTTATGGGCAACCAATTGGAGTATTCATGCATGGCTTGATCAACTAGCCCTCCTCCGACCACGGTACGGAACGGCTTAATCATGCGGGTTACTCAGGCAAGGCAAGTGCACATCACGCCATCTCTTGCCATAGAACACTGCACATGCACGCGCGCACCAGCCTCTCCATAATTTCTTTATAAAAAACTCCATAAATATAACAAATTAACGATCAACATCAACGTGTGGCCACTTGAATTCATATATAGTTATAGTATATCATTAATTGTTAATTTAATATGTCTGGTCGACATATGATCTATGGAGCATATTAGGGCATCTCCAACGCCAACCCGCAAATTCTTCTGTATATGCCCGTTTCTGTGTCCGGACATGGTCCGCGAATATGATACGGGGAAGAGCAATCCAACGCTAGTCGCAAAGTATCCGGGTGGGAGGAGAAAAAATAGGTGATGACCATGCATGTGGCGAAATATTTGTGGGTTAGGAGGAGAGAGAGAAGAGAGGGACGATGCATGTGCGTATGAGACGGCAGAGAGAAGAGAGGGACCATGCATGTGATTGGTAAATTGCATATCTGGAGTCCGGCAAAACTCCCCTACTTTTGTCTCCAAAATACCGGAATTTGGACGTCCGGGCAGCTTCACGGATTGATATAGGTCCCCTTGAATTGCAAAAGTGAACAAATATGTCCGGTCAGACATATATCGGTGTTTTGCGGGTCTTCTTTGGAGATGCCCTTACTATGTTCTCATATTTATGTGTGATTAGTATAGCTCTATCGGATGAAGCGGCGGGCCGCCGGAAAGAAATTCAAATGCTACTAGAAGATACACTTGAAAAGGAGGAGATTTATTGGGTTCAGCGTGTACACACGCTCAATATGGCAATCAAAATATGGTACTTGTTGGCGCAGCTGGCCCTAGCACACGACGGTGATCACCGGAGACACGGCTGGAGAGGAAGAAGGACACAGAAGATTTCCAAACGCACAAACACCCTGCCGCGCAGACGGCGTTTTCTGTTTTTCACCTCGATCTCGAACTCGATCTAGGCAGCGAGTACACAGGCGAGGAGTGGGCTTTATACGCGCGTGCTCAGACACGCCACGCCGCGCACCCAACGCTCCCACTCACGCAACCCTCCCCCCCCCCCCCAACGTCCCGCGC
>NC_057795.1:623672778-623674056 GCF_018294505.1 Triticum aestivum
CACGCCTCGCTAACAAACCCACGCACGCACGCACTCTCGGTCACGCACACACGCGCCCAAGCCTGCCACGGGCCGAGCCCGACGAGTCCACCGCGTGCACACACGCGCACCGCGTCAACGCTCGCCGTGGCTTATTTCCCTACATTCACCCCCCTAAGCCACGGCCTAGAGGAGGCCGGTGTCCTCAACGTCGACGTCCGCCAGCAACGCTCCTCCGCTGCCGCCGCCTTCTTGGGCTTTGTGCAGTCGCGCCGGAAATGGCTGCGCTGCCCGCAGTTGTAGCAGCGGCCGCGCCGGTTCCCGCCACCGCCTGCCGCCATGCTATTGCTGTCGTCGTCGTCCTGTGCACCGCCGCCTTGCCGCTCCCGCGCTGCCCATTGCGCCGCCATCATGAGCAGCTGCCCGCCCCCGCGCTCGTCGCCGTCTTGTCCATGACGCCTCGTCTGCTCGTCGAACGCGCGCAGCCGCCCGAGCGCCTCGTCGAAGGCCATCTCATCGACGTGCAAAACTGCTCGATCCTGGTGACGGCGGGGTACATGCAGTCGGGGACGGTGTCCAGGAGCTTCTTTATGAGCGTTGCATCGTCCAGCATCGCTCCTAGGCTCCCGTAGCGCGCCGTCATCGCCGCCAACCTCCCGGCGTAGGCATCCAGAGCCTCGTTATCCGCCATGCGAAGCTGATCAAAGTCGCCGTGCAGCGTTCCGAGCCGGCCGCCCGAACCCGATTGGCGCCGACGAACCTCACCTTCAGAGAGTCCCGTACCTCCCTGGCGGTGAGCTTCGTCGCCACCTGCAGCAGCACGTCCTCCGAAAGCGCGCCGAGGAGCATCGCACGCGCCGTCTTGCACTTCTTCCTGTTCACCGCCGCGTCGCCCGCCGGCGCCACCGCCTCCCACAGGGTGTGAGCATCGAGGATGGCTTGTGTCCCCCACACCGTGTAGTTGTCCGGTGTGGACATCGCCATCGCCATCGACACCGAGCTCCCGCCTGCGTCGTGCAGCATGATCGCCATCGCCGTCGACGAGCTCCCTCACCTCGTTCTGATACCAATTGCTGGCGCAGCTGGCCCTAGCACATAACGGTGATCACCGGAGACACGACCGGAGAGGAAGAATAAGAACACAGAAGATTTCCGGGCGCACAAACACCCGGCCGCACAGATGGCTTTTTCTATTTTTCACCTCGAGCTCGAAATCGATGGGGCAGCGAGTACATAGGCAAGGAGTGGGCTTTATAAGCGCGTGCTCAGACACGCCACGCCGCGCACCCAACGCTCCCA
>NC_057795.1:623674278-623678135 GCF_018294505.1 Triticum aestivum
GTTCCGCACTCCGTAGCTCACGCCCCCGACGCGCACGCTCGCGCTCCGGGCACGACTGGGTCCAGCGCCCGACACGGTCACACACCCGCACGCCTCGCTAACAAACCCACGCACACACGTGCCCGAGCCTGCCACGGGCCGAGTCCGACGCATCCACCACGCGCAAACACGTGCACCGCATCCACGCTCGCCGTGGTTTATTACCCTAGTACTTCCTACGATCCAAAATAAGTGTCTTGGTTCTAGTTCAAATTTGTATCTTTTCATCACACTGCAGCAGCAAGAAAGAGGAGCAACATCAACAATCTAAGGATGATGCGGGGAACTGGCAGGAAGGTGACGATAACTTAGAAACTTTTTTCTTTTAGAAAAGGAGGAGGACCCCCAGCCTCTGCATATGAACGATGTATGCAGTCACTTTATTAATTATTCACAAAAGATCTTATAAAGTCATACAACAGTAAGACTAAAACCACCGTCTAGGCAACATCTGTCGCTACTCCTATCCAGTTGATGAAGGGATGCTGATAGTCTGGGCCTAATACCAAACAAACCTCACAGCAAAACCTAACATCTAAGACCTGAGGTCCCAACCAGGACGCCTGCCGGGTATGGACAACAACTAGTCCGGCGCACTCCTCAACCCGGACACGTGCCGGGTATGAGGTCGCCGCTGCCACCTGCCGTCAATCCATCTTGAGTGTTGTACTGCTGCATGAACCTTGCCAGGCCTGCCGTCGACGCCACCACGACGCCAGACAAGGCCACCATCCTGCGTGTGTCCATCCACGCGCGCCCATCGCCGAAACTCCGCAGCGCCATGTCGCCGTGATCCGTCGTCGGCCTTGCGGTAGTTGTAACACCGCTCCTCCTCTTGCCACCTCCATCCATCACTTGCTCCAAAACGATGCCCCCAGGAGGGAAAGCGATACAGAGAACGCCATCATCGTCCGATCCGGAAGACCCAGATCTAGGGTTTCCCCCGAAGCATCCCGAGCCTGATGACGCAAACTGCAACGACGATGCCTCGACAAGGAAACGACATCAAAGACGCCGCCATCGTCCGCCATGACCGTAGTCGGCACGACTTTCATCGGCACTTGCGGCACCGGGCGTGCGCCGTCGGCGTCGCTGGTCCCTTCAACCGGAGCAAACTCCAAAACGATGCCCTGAAGAGGGACTACGACCCAAAAGCACCGCCATCGCTCGATCCCAAGGAGATCTAGGGTTTCCCTCGGAGTTGCCCGCGCCGTCAAGGACCAAACAAGGATGGAATCCGCAGATCCGCCAAGCTGCCGACGTGCCGCACCGCCATCGCGCCGACCGCGACCCGGAGACCAAGTCCACGCTTGGGCCCTGATCCGGCTGTGCCGCCACCGATCCGGTCGCGCCGCTGCCTCCCTGACAACCGCGACGCCCCAGACCTTGAAGCCGCCTGCCGTGGAGGTATGGAATCGCCGGAGCGCCGCCACCCCCCGCCGTGACGTCCGGCCGAACACCACGCTCCTGCCCGGGGGTGCCGGCCTGCGCCAGCCCCTCACGAGCGGGAGGGCCCCGAGTCCCCGCCGCCGCCGGCGACGGCAAGGCTTCACCCTACCGCTCCCTCGGGCGGTGGCGAGGGAGGACGAGGAGGAGAAGAGGAGGCCGGGCGATTGGATCTGAGAGCCTCCCGGCCGCCACACGGGGGCGACTCGGGAGGAGGCAGGAGGGGGAGTTCTCTAGTTGTCTATCACTTAGAAACTAGTAAGCTTTTGTTCCATCCATCTCATTGCTTCATCTACCATTTTGATCAGTTAGATCAGTGAGCAGTCGCAGGAACTACAATTTCTCAGTTTGTTCGTGCAGTTTTCTTCGTCTAGTGGGCGCATGTACACCCTTAACCTCATAGATGCTGGCACTAGCACAGTTCAAGTAGGCCCATTTTGTCGATCGTAAATTTGCAACGCAGTTCGGTTCGAGAAAGTAAACAAATTTGCAACATACCGTATAATTATTTATTTTCTGAGATGCCTAAGTAGTAAGTACACGTGATTTCCCGAGCTAAAAGCCTTCCACACCGGCAATGGGCAAACGATCCCGCAACGATGCAGATGATCCATCCCAATGCAAATTGACATCCTCACATCCTATGCATGTGTCGTCTCGGCCCTACCATCCACCGTCTTCTTTCTTCGGCCCTATTTTCCAACCTCCAGTTAATTCCCGCATTAGTTAATGTCCAGTCAGTGACGGAGCCGGGTTGAGCATAAGGGAGGCGAAGACAACCGCACAAGAGATTTTTTTTCCCCTTAGGTTAACCCCTTTACACTAATTTCTTAATAAAACTAACCCCACTCTTACAATGATAAGAGGAAAAATGTATATAGCAAACTAATAGAAAGACAACGACACAAGAAATGTAGATTCATGAAATTTTATTATTGGCATAATTGTTCGATTAGGAGTTTGTATAACAACTAAATTATGTTCCAGCTATTACCGTGGTTCTTGGAATCCCCATATTCATCATTTCCTCCGAAGGGAGATGATTTGGACATTAACCACCTGATGCAATAAATACAGAATAATTATTAGATATCATGTATTAAGAAATTCTAAATGTTTGAAATTAAATACTTCTTGCTTACGCCGTGGCATCTATTGAAGTGTTTAGTCTTAGTTAGGATTAGGCCGGTTCCCTTCTCGCCAGTTTGCACATCGTTTGCAGTAGCATCATATTCCGACAGTTGAGAGCTAGTTCAATTTAGTTTAAAAATATATGAATTGGTTCCGCTCTCTTCCTCTTCATGTCTACACAAGTACAAATAAATAACTAAAAATGATATAATTTGATTATTAATGCCTACCGTGTATGATTATACTTCTATAATTTGTAAAGGCACGAACTAATCTGATGTGAAAATAAATAACCTTTTCCCCTCGTTTTGTTGTCGCTCATTCGTGCGTCCGGCCTGCCGGCAACCTGTGCGTGGTCCGTAGATCGACGTCTGTCTGTCCCGGCGTCCCCTTCCCTTCTCGGCTTCTGCCGGCGCGACAGCGTGAGGGCGATGAAAAGATCCAATCGCAGCAGGCCTACTCCCTGGTGGGAGGGGTGTCATCAGTAGCCGACGCCGTCGTTATTCACGTACCATTTCCTGATTGATCTAGCATCTAGGCGACGTTGACGACGATCAAATCTCACCCACACCTAGCGTGCCACTTAAGTCAATGAGACGCACGCTTGCACGGCCCTGATCGACCACCGTGTGAATATCCAGACCTCTTCGTCGCTGTCCATCAAGATGGAACTGATTGATCGATCGGTCGACGAACGGACTAGCGAGCAGCATGTATGGTCATGCATGCAGGATGGAGAGCCAGGCGTACGGATGATTTGATTCCTCCTGCGGGACACACGACAAGAATGCATACTATCCAGCGCATATCAGCGGCTGGATTGCCCATCGTGCCACTGTTGTGCACGCATCCATCGCCTGCACAGCACAGCAGTTTCGCGACAAGAATACGGCGGATGGCTATATTTTTCCACCCGGAACTGTTCACGATGAGGCCATGTCGCCTCATTTTCAGCTTTTATATGACATGTAGCCGTTGTTTCTCCTGTCATTATTATTACGGCACCTCACGACTGACGCGCCGGATCGCCCCTGCCGTTGGCGTCCCTGCGTCGCTGGCCGTCAGAGGTTTTCGTTCGGAGAATTTAAGGCGCAGGCCAGACATCTATCTGAGGAGACGTGCTTGTCGCGTGGGCAAAACATTTGGACGTGTTTTCCAAATATTTGGATGCACTTGTTTTTCCCCCTCTCTCTCTCTCTCTCTGTGGAAGATTGATCAGGAAGGAAAGAAGCGTGTCCCTT